>NC_142799.1:2138497-2438497 GCF_049724085.1 Artemia sp. Qi Xiang Cuo | reverse complement strand
TGGTCTTGGGAAGGCATGTTCGTTTTGGGTTTCATTTATTTATCGATGCTGATTTGTGGTAGTTTCACCCTTGGTAGGTTATTTGATTATTTTGCTCATTTTTGTTTAATGGAGTTCTTTACTTTTCTTTGAAAAACTTATTTTGTGGAAAAAGTTTTTTTTATTAATAAAAAGAAAAGACATACAAAACAAAAACGCATGCAAAACAATATCAATATAAAGAACTACAAATGCAAATCAGAACAATCGCAGAAGAGAATGAAAAGGACCCAACCGCTTACAGGCCTCATCTTTTAACTTAAGAGTCCAACTTATTATATGACGTCAATATATCAGTTGCATTAAATATTTGAATAATCTTACGGTTTCTATACCAACGAGGCAAATACAAAAGATATTTACAATAGCGGAAATACAAAACTCTAATATCCTGCAAATCACTGGTATTAAAAAATGGGCGCAAATCTGATAGAAAAAGAATGGAATGGTCGAAATACGTTGAATAGAGTTTAGCCAATGCCTTACGAGAACGTCTGCCACGATTTTGGACAATTTTAGCATAACCTGCTTTAAGCTTATTCTTAATATCTGCAAGTGCACTAGCAAGGGTAGCTGAAATAGAAGAGCAGATACTAATCCCGAGCCAACGCAACGCAGGAGCCAGCTTAACTGAAAAAGAACTACAACTCAAATCACTACTTGGGTTTTTAGCATTGAAAACTAAATACTCACGTTTTTCAGAATTAAGCACGAGGCCATTTTTTTCGAAAAGCTTAGAAACAAACTGAGTAGACTTAGCTAGGGTGAATTTTGAGCGGCTAATGAGTAATAAATCATCTGCATAAGCAATATAAGATAAATTTAACAGACCCGTAAAACATGACGGAAAAATACGAGAAAGCACAGGGTATAAACAAGCATTAAAAAGGTATGGTGACAGAACCCCTCCCTGCCTAAGTCCTGACCGAATAGGAATATTGCCAAAAAAATCTCTCCTGACCGAAGTCGAAAATATGAATTTGCATACTAAAAACGAAGGACACATAACAGATGAATTCACTGGAGTGAATGACAATAAGCTGAAGGACACATAACAGATGAATTCACTCCAAGCTGGGTAAGAGAATACCATAGTTGGCTGTGACAAACCGAGTCAAAAGCTTTTGAAATATCTAACGGCCATAAATGAACTTCAGAACCATCTTTTTGTGCTTGAATTACAAAAGAAGTAAGAATTCGATGCGCATGTTGGCATCCTATATTTGGTTTAAACCCAAATTGATTGGACACATAATCAACTTTTTAAAGAATATCAGGAAGCAGGACATATTCAAAAACTTTGCTCAGCGAACAGGCTACCGTAATAGCTCTATATGATGTGCAATTAGTCGGATCTTTCCCACGTTTAAGAATCGAAGTGACACTCCCGCAAAAAAAAAAGAATCAGGCACCAAAGACGTACATAGACAAATTTGAAATAATAACTGCAAATGATAAATGAATTCTTTCGAATCAATATGAAGGTGAAAAACAATATCACACGATTTAGATTTTAAATTCTTAACACAACGAATAACACGGTCAGCAGAAACGGAGGCACATGGCCTGGGTAAATTCTCGCAGGTAATGCACAAGAACAAAGGCTAGCAAACTGAGAGCGAACCGCATAATTTATAATATTAAAAATCTTATTGTAATGATTAGTCCAAGAGGCATTAGGGATCCGATCGGCATTAGGAGGTGAATCAAATTTCGCAACATTAATCACTTGTTTCCACTGACTAGAGGTCTTCGGAAATTCTACACCATTGTACCTTACTTTACGAAGATAACGTTTAAACTCCAAGTTCGTTTTCTGTTTATTGTCAAAAAGGTGACCCCTTAAAGGGCGGCCTTACGCTACCCAAATTCTAAGCCACAATTTTGCACGATTTTTTACAATTTTTAAATCAGGGTCAGATTTCCATATTGAGCCTCTAGTCTTAAGCTTAAAACGACAAAGCGGGACAGCCACTTCTTCAGTTTTTTTCAGGCAGGAAACAACCTGGCTGTAATATATATTCAGCTGAACTCGAGCATGTGGGGATATAACACTGGTACAGAGTAAATTAAACGGAACTTTAATCGTAAATAATTTCTGAGACCACACTGGCCATTCTGAGACCACACAGAGACCATTATAGACAGAAGACGAAAAAAGGCAGAGGGGAGTGCATCAGGTCCACAAGCCCCAACAGATACCGTCCCATTGGTGGATGATAAGAAACTTTTCACTGTTCTACCCTACATTCCAAAATTGAGTGACAAATTGAAAAGAATCCTTAAAAAACATAAACTTAGCGTCGCCTTTAAAAATTCAAATATTACACAGAACTTTTTTAACAACGGTAAAGATAAAACCAGCCCCATTCTGGGTAGTGGTGTTTATAGAATTCCTTGTTCTTGTGGCTGTTTTTATGTTGGTAGAACCCAACAGCAATTGGGGGATAGGTTATCTGAGCACAAGTCCTCAATCGACAAGGCAATTAGGTTACGCCAAAGGCCTGAGGTTTTTGATTCCGCCTTGGCGCAACATGTGTACGAGAATCCACACAATTTCATTTTGTTTGACGAGGCCTCTATCGTTGCCCCCGTTAAAGGTCTCACGCAAGTTTTCAGGGAGGCAGTTGAAATAAAAAAGCACATTCACCAAAAGGTAGCTCTCAATAGAGACACTGGAGAAATTTTTCTAAGTCCCATTTATGACAAAATTATTAATTCTGATCGTTTTTACATACATCCACAAAGTTATATTGTGCAATCGAAGAGAGTCTCCGATAACAATCAAACTGGAAAGTGATCAGCCTTTATAAGTGCTTTACGCAAAATGAAATTCTGAAATGCCATTTAGACTTGTATTTTTTATTCAGTTACCCTTTCACCGTTACTAGGAAAGGGTCGTCCAATTTTAGTTTGGTGTTTTTATTTTAAGGTTTGGTTTTTAAATTTTTATCAGTTTTATTCTGCACTGAGGACGGTCAAGCGGAGGTCTTGACCGAAATATTTGCATAATTTTTCAATTTTTTCACTGGCTGTTAATTGTCCTCGTTTCCTTTCTTCGCGATTTTTTGTTTAACTTTAATCGTAGGCAAAAGAAGAGCAAGGGTTGATAGATATAGAGGCCAGTCCGCTTTATTCCAGTCTCTTTTGGTTATCCACTTTTTGTAATTAGTACATAAGGTCTGTTCAGCCCGAGTCGTATTGATGGTGACAGTGGCTAAAAGGGGCAGATGGTCATAATCACGTTTATCCTGGTCAATGTGAATATCGCTAATGGAAACACCAGAAGAAACAACACAGTGATCAATATCAGACAATGAACCGCTATTATGTATGTATGAATGGGATGCATCTTTATCCAAAACGATCGGTTCGTGTTGAGGTAGAGTTTATATCACAGTTCATATCGCCTAAAAGAATCCAATCCAATCCATTACTCTCAACACTAATAAGAAGGGTCTTTAGCGATGCACATGCTTTAGTATACTTTGTTAGAGAGGAAAATGATCTTTGGTCGCAAAGGAGGTATATATTAATAAGAACTAGGTTAGCAAGACGGATTGCAATGAAATAATCACATTCACGATAACACACAGGGGATAGCGGGAGTAGTTTATGTTTTAATATGCAGGCCAGCCCGCCTGAAGGTCTCCCAGAAGTTTTTCGGGCACTTCTAGCGAAAACCAAATGTTCTTTACTCCTGCAAAGGGAGTTCAAACTCACCAAAGGCAAAAGATGTTCTTGTGGAAACAAAATGTCGAAATTAGATAGTTTCTGGTTCAAAGATTCATCGTTATCCTTCGTTCCGTTAATGTTGAATGAGCATATAGAAAATTCGATTTTAATAGTCATTTTCTTAGCTGACTAGAACGTTTAGCTGCAGCATTACGAAGGATTCGGCACTTTAGAGAAAATGAAACATGATTGCCATGACAATTAGCACATTTAGGGGTAGCCTGGCACGGAGAATCGCGCGACGATTCATGTTCTTCTGCACAACGGGAGTAACGTTTAGGGTTATTACAAGAGCCCTTCAGGTAATTATAGCAGCACCTCGGTGGACGCTAGAACTCATGAACACGGAAAATCTCATAACCAACTTTCACGCCAAGCTTCAGTGCATTAGCAAGAGCAATTGCATTTTCAAAAACCACTTTAGCAGTAAAGGAATTGCCAAATCGTTTTGCATCCTTAATATTGCCACAGCCAATTAACATGCCCACGTCAAGGGCATTTGATAAACCTTTCACAATACCGATATATTTTGTTTTATTTAATTTGACGTCACAGTTGCTCATTACAGAGGGAACAGAATCGCAAAAGTCCTTAGCAGCAATCTGATCAATCCGTACCACCAATTTATCGCCGGAGGGCTTTATGCTATGAATACATTCATGACCAGGTATAAGGTCAATCACTTCACGGCGTTTTACAGGATTGTTAAGGTGAGATGGAACTTTTGAAATGACAATAATGGCATGATTATCAGCGATTGGCTGGGGCATGGGGTCACTAAGAGGAGGAAAATTTAGATCATAAGACATAATTTTCTCACGGATTTGCTTGAGTTCGGAGTCAATGTTTTAGAAGCCTTGATGCGAGGCTTGAATATGCAACGGCTGGAATGACAGGAACCTTGGTAGGCAAAATAATCACGTAAGTATGCAAAATAAAATCATCAGACTCGCATTTCTGAAAGGTCTCAATTATATCCTTTATGTGACGGTAATTAGCTAGATCACCTTGCCGTTGAGGCACACGTTCGCCCACGAAAACTCGAGGCCATAGGTCAGTTTTAGCTATCATAATAGACTTTTCACCAAAAAAGTCAGCCGCATGTTTGGCAATAATTTCATTGTCCACTCCTTCATGAAAAGTTGACTGCACAAAATTTAGCAGCGCTGAATGGACACGCTCTATCATAATCATAAATATATTCAATATATACCACATTCATCCATTTAAGTAATAAATAAGTTCATGTCTAAACTAGTTATTAGCACCCATCATTCAGTTATTGCATAGATATTCAACTACAATTTACTGTCCAGGGGAATTTGAAATAGCTTGCAAAACGGTAATCCGCTTATAAAAATAAATCCAAAATGAAAGTCCACAGGGAAATTTCACAGCTTGAGTAAGGTTATATCCAAAAAAACTATGATGTTAACACAACGAAGTCTGAATACCAACTGAACGTGTAAACGTGGAACTGAATACCAACTGAACGTGTAATATGTAAACGTGTAATTTTCTAGGCCCCGTAAAATTTGGATCTGCCACTAAAATGTGTGATGTCCTTCAATTTTCTGAAAACTCACTAAGAATTTTACGAAAAACACTTCTTAACAGACGTTTGGTATTTTCTTGGCTAAGGCTATTGTGGCAACTTTTACTAGAGCCACCAATTATTAGAACCCAAGTTCTAAAATTGGTCTCAATCAGGAACCCTTATCGCTATCTAAATTCACAAAGTGCAAAGATTTTCAAACAGAGGTTTTTATTCTTTAAAGTTCAGGAAAGGTCTAAGAATTTCATACAAAAACTTTCGTATACACCGAAACTAGCTCTTATCTCGGCTCTCCGTCAAAACAGGTAATTAGCCTTTTTCAAGTCACACACGAACTACAATCTGAGAAAATAAATATTACGACGTGAAAAAATAAAGTGATAAACCATCACATCTATTCCGCCAGTTATTAGAAGAAAAACAAAGATCCTCTACCAAATTTCGAACGGCATTTCTATGGCCCAAAAATAGCATAAACGAGGAAAAATTAAACGAAAATTAAAGGAAATTAAAAGGAAAATAAAATAAACGGAAATTAAAGGAAACTTTTTCCTTACCAATAGAAAAAAAATAATAATTAGAAAAAGCTTTGATGCTCCATGGCACAATATTACTATTTAAAACCACAGACTATTATGAAACCTAATAGATAATCTATGCTAAAACTGTTAGATTGCCCCTTTGTGGTAAACAATTTTGTGGCAAATTTCAAATACTCCCGCCACTTCGTGGATCCCTCTCCACTACGAAATGTCGCAATTACGAATAATAAAGTTCCGAACCATTTTTCAGTGACTGATAAACACATACTAACATTACTAACCCGCTAATGAAAGAGTAAGTGGGAGGAGCTGTTAGTCCGCACCGAGAATGAAGAGCCAGAAATCATCTGCGGTGAACTTACTGTTATGTTATCTTTATACAGTGTTCCTTACTTACAGTTTGTTACCACGAATTGTTTGATCAGTTATTAATTTTTAATTCTCTTTTGATTCATATGAGTTTAGAAATGTGTTATTCTTACTGGTAACGTCCCTTATAGAATGAATAAGAACTTTCTGTTCAAGTTAGCAGCTGAACTTCACAGTTTGTTAAAGCTTTAATGGATGGTTTTTCAAAGGAAGACCTCACGGATTTTTCTTTTAATCAGACAATCTGGTCAGGATCTGCGTGTCACTATCGTTTTGTCATTTAACTTTATATTATTACCACTTTATGTCAAAGCGTAACTTAAGTCTTACATACAGACCTTTTAATACGTCCTTTTCAGACACAGAGTTTGTTCGGAAAAAAATTGTAAAAGTAGCCAGGGAATTCACTGCAGAGCACCCATTCAAGTTCGCAATCAGCAACGAAGAGGAATTTGCCGAAGAACTAAAATATGTGGGACTGGAAGATGCGACTGAAGACGTTAAAGTTGTTGTCTACGACCGGCAAAACAAGTTTAGAATGAATCCAGTTGATGACTTTGAAGCCGAGGATCTTTTAGAGTTTTTGAACGAGTTGATTGAAGGTATACTTATTTTATAAGGTGTATAAGGTCCTGGGGTAGGGAGGTCAGGAGGTAGAAGTTAATTTGGAATTGATGATGTGAAGGTTTTTTGTTTACTTTTTTCCCCCATTTTTTAGTTTATTTAGTTGTTGTTTGTTCGTGTGTTTTTTAAATGGTTAGCCGTTTTACTGCACGCCAGCAAAAACTTGGGTTTTTTCATTAGTGCAGCAATTGTAAATTGTGAAGTGTTATAATTGTGTTTATTAATAAAGGGAAGTAAAGTAAAAAGTAAAGTAATAATGTTTAAATCGCTTTAATGTTTTTGTTCACAGGTATAAAATAACAAGGTATTTTTCTTAGAGAAAAGGGATATACATTTTTCAAAAATGACAATAACAAAGGATATATCTATGAACTGAGGGAGACTAAGAAAGTTGTTGTGACCCGCCTCCGTTAAAAGTGTACCTTACCAGCCACACAATTGATTTCCCTTGGAGCACAAGAATAGTTTGCCTAAGTAAGGTAATTGTGCCTAAGGTCTTGTGCATTAAAATAGTGCTTTAATCCCAAACCTGAAATGTTCCCCGAATTACTCAGACTTATAAATTGTTCACACAATAAGAATTGGAATATTATTTTTTTAACTCGTTAATTATAAATAATTACGACTGATTAGCCTTGTTTTGCAGAGGCACGTTAAGTAGCTAAGGTTATCGAATGTCAATTTGAAACGGTTAAAAAAAAGTTAGAACAGTTTTTCCGTCCTTTATCCGATTTTACGTCAAAACACAGCTCTGGGCTAATTTTTTTATTAAAACTGAAAAATATGACAATGTTTCTCTCGGTTAATGAATGTGGATTTAAGTACCTATCCATGCAAATAGTATTCACTATTGTTAAAGAAAAAATTAGAACTCACTTTTCACTCACACTGATTCTATTTTTGAGAAGCTCTTTTGCCGCTGCCGAACAGAAAAAAACACACAAAAAAACAAGAAGTTTTATTGATGTTGGCCTATTTACTCAAGCATGGAGAGTGTTTTTACACACGTTTTAGAAGGAAATTAAATAAAAAAAAACAAGTTTTTTAAACTGAAAGTAAGGAGCGACCTTAAAACTTAAAACGAACAGAAATTATTCCGTATGTGAAAGGGGCTGTTCCCTCCTCAACGCCTCACTCTTTACGCTAAAGTTTTTTATTGTTTTGAAAATAAAACTCTGTGACAGAGTCAAACTTTAGTGTAAAGAGCGAGGCGTTGAGGAGGGGACAGCCCCTTTCATATACGGAATAATTTGTGTTCGTTTTAAGTTTTAATGTCGCTCCTTACTTTCAGTTTAAAAACTTGTTTTTTTTTATTTAATTTCTGATCGTTTTTTAGTTAATGCAGCTTTTATTTTGGCTCACCATCATTGAATAAGTAAACAAAATTTTCATAAAAATTTTACTTTTCTTGTGGTAAATGGATGTCTCTAAATTTGGTTATGACGTAATTTACAAATTAACTTATGTAACTAACTTCTATATTCGTATATTTTTCTTCTGGCAAAAAATACAAAGTTGCAGATTTTTGCAGATATGAGCTTGAAACCTATGTAATAGGGTTTTCTGATATGCTGAATCTGACGGTGTGATTTTCATTAAAATTCTTCTACTTGTAGAGGATGTTTCCCCCTCTTTAAAAAATCGGGTAAGTTTTCTCAGGCTCGTAGCCTTTGATGAGTAATACTAAACTTAATAAAATTTATATATTTAGAATCAGCATTATAAACACATTCTTTTGATACATTTATTGACATCAGAATTCCGTTTTTAAAAGTTTCGATTACTATTGAGCCATATCGCTTTTTTTTTATTGTTTTTTTTTTATTAAGTATGTGTTATTACGTATATGAGGGGGTTCTCACCTTAGTCAATGCCACGCTCTTTAAGTTAAAAGTTAAAAAAAAATTTTATTAAAAAACCCCTGAATCACAAAGGCCATTTAATTAGAATAGATAGCTCTTTTGAAAGCACTAAAAAAAACTGTAGCGTAAAGAGCGAGGTATTGACTTGGCGGAAAACCCCCTCACATACGTTATAATTTCTGTTCGTTATAAGTTCTAATGTTGCTTCTTACTTTCAGTTGAAAAAACTTGTTTTTTTATCTTTAATTTCTGATCGTTTTTTAAATAATGCTTGGAAATCCGGCGTCCCCTTCATAGAAATGTCCCTTACCCCAAAGAAGCATCCTCCACGGAAAGATTCTCCAGAGTAACCCCCTCCTTTATCCCCCCTCCAGAAAAAAATCCTTCCTGAAAATGTCTGTATACTTCCCAATAACCAATAAATAATGCTGGCAAGTCCGGCGCCCCCTTCATGGCAATTTCCCTTCCCCCATGACTTCATGGACAGATGCTCCAACATAACCCCCGACCCATCCCCCTCCCACAACCAGAAAAAAACCCTCCTGAAAACTTCTGTATACTTCCCAATAACCAAAACTATATGTTAAAATTTGGTAAAGTTAATTACTTTTAGCCCTCCCCCAGGACACTTCGGGGGATTAAGTCATCCTAAAAGACATATTTATCATATTTTTGACCATGTTGAACAAAATGGCTATCTCAAAATTTTGATCAGGTGACTTTGGGAAAAAAATAAGCGTGGGAGGGGGCCTAGTTGCCCTCCATTTTTTTTGGTCACTTAAAAAGGACACCATAACTTTTAATATTCATTCGAAAGAGCCCTCTCACAATATTCTAGAACCACTTGGTCAATATGATCACCCCTGGGAAAAAAACAAAAACAAATAAACACGCATCCGTGATCTTTCTTCTGGCAAAAAATGCAAAATCCACATTTTTGTATATAGGAGCTTGAAACTTATACAGTAGGGTTCTCTGATACACTGAATCTGATGGTGTGATTTTCATTAAGGCTCTATAACTTTTAGGGGGTCTTTCCCCCTTTTTTTGAAAAACAGCCAAATTTTCTCAGGCGCGTAACCTTTGATGGGTAGCACTAAACTTGATGAAAGTTATATATTTATAATCAGCATTGAAATCTGATTCTATTGATGTATCTATTGGTATCAAAAACCCGTTTTCTAGAGTTTCGGTTACCATTGAGCCGGGTCTATACTATATGTTAACATTGAGTAAAGTTCATAACTTTCAGCCCTCCCCCTGGGGACTTTGGGGGATCAAGTCATCCTAAAAGACATTTTTATCATATTTTCGACCATGCTGAACAAAATGGCTATCTCAAAATTTTGATCAGGTGACTTAGGTAAAAAAATGAGTGTCGGAGGGGGCCTAGTTGACCTCCATTTTTTTTGGTCACTTAAAAAGGGCACTAGAACTTTTAATTTCCGTTTGAATGAGTCCTCCCATGATTTTATAGGACCACTGGGTCAATACGATCACCCCGGGGAAAAAAAAAAAAAAACAAAAAACAAACAAACAAACAAATAAACACGCATCCGTGATCTTTCTTCTGGCAAAAAATGCAAAATTCCACTTTTTTGTAGATAGGAGCTTTAAACCTCTACAGTAGGGTTCTCTGATACACTGAATATGATGGTGTGATTTTCATTAAGGTTCTATAACTGTTAGGGGGTCTTTCCCCCTTTTTTTCGAAAATCAGCCAAATTTTCTCAGGCACGTAACTTTTGATGGGTAAGATTAAACTTAATGAAACTTATATATTTGAAATCAGAATTAAAATCTTATTCTTTTTATGTATCTATTAGTATAAAAGTCCCGTTTTTTAGAGTTTCGGTTACCATTGAGCCGGGTCGCTCCTTACGTACAGTTCGTTACCACGAACTGTTTGTTTAGCTCATGATCCTCATGATGCTAGTTTTTTGGAAGTAGAGAGAGGCGTGGTCTATTCCAAATCATCTAAATATAATAATTAGTAGACTGGTAAAGGAGAGGAGGCTGTAGTGTCTAGTTGTCATGTAAATAAACTGAAAGTAGAAAGAAGCAAAAGAAAGCGATGTAGCGTAATCCACCCACTACAATTAAAAGCACGAGAATCAAGAACGGATTCAAACTTTTTTTCGGGAGGGGGGGGCAAAAAAACTTTAAAAAAGCATTAGAAATTTGTTTATATTTATTTTGTTACGTTTTAACGAGTCGGACAAACATTTCAGGGGGGGTTGGAACCGCCTACTCCTCCTCAGTCCCCCCCCCGCCCTGGATGAGGCCTTGACGAGAATTCACCATTTTCCCTTTTTGCCTTTTTCCATTGTACCACTTTACATATTTCGAAAAAAGCCAAGCTACAGAGTTCAGGGATAATCTCAATTAAAGGTATTTTTATCTTCGACAACTTTGTCGTTGTTTTTAATCTTGCCACTCCCCGTTTTGCCCTTATGTATATACCCATTTTATAATCTCATATGTTTGCTTCTTTTTTTTCTATTATATATAGCAGCAATTGCGGTTGGAAGTAGTTGCAATCGCCACTAGTTGAAAACAGAAGTGGCTGCAAATTGCCACAGTTGCAAGTAGTCTTAGTCGTAAGTGTTCAAAGCTGCAGTGGCAGCAATAGTAGTGGCTATAAGAATTTCAAGTTAATATCCTTGCTGTCCAGAAGATATTGCAGATACACCCTTTCGATAATCTGAATACGAAAAGTGTCTTTTGATTTTGTCCGACATCCTCTCATTGCTCCCTGAAGTTTTACCTTAATAGCCCTTGGCTTTTCAGACACACACACGCATGATTAAATATTACCCCTTCCTCAAAGACAAATCCTAGATGCAAACAACGGGCAAATTGCATAATTCTGAAATTAATCGTAAGTAGAAGAAGTCGTGGTCACAGTTACAAATAGTTATAGTCACAGTCGCAAGTAGTCGCAGTCGCATTTAGTTGTAGTCAAAGCCATAAATAATCACAACTCCAAATAGTCGCATTCAGAAGTTGTTGTAGTCGGGAGCTGTCACAGTCACATGTCTTTGCAGCCGCAATGATGAGTAGTTCCCGGAGGCATAACATTTATACCTTTTGACTATTTTGGACAAAATGGGTTTTTAAAAATTTTGTTCAGTTTTGAGGGGGGAGGGATTCTAAAACTGGCAAGAGGAATGTTGCCCCTTGATAACTTTTCGATATCTTCTTCAGCTTACCCTGAAAATTTGATCGAAAGATCCTCAGAAAATCTTTAGATATTTGTGATGCACCATTTTGACAACCAGCATGCAAATAGGGTTTGGTTTTGCTCAACACCCTTCTGAACATTTTCTAAAAGTTTCACCTTGATACCCTAAGCCTTTTTGGAGACCCTGGGACGGATTATACGTGCATTCGCTTCCCAACAACAAACCCAATATATGCACAGAGGTATCTTCCGTAATCTGCATCCCGTGTCCCAGGGGCTCTGGGGGTCGTGTCATCCGCGGAGCAGTCGACTATTTTGACCGAAATGGTCATCTCTAAATTTTGATCAGATATCTTTTGGGAGAGAGCAGCCAAGAAGGGCGTGGGAGGGGGAACGATTACCAACCGATCAATTTTTACAATTAAAAAAGACACCCCATCTTTCAATTTTTGATTATAATAAATCCCCTCCACAGTTTCTACAACCACTCCTTCCATTTGTAGTGGCTTCTGGGGAAAAATATGCCTTATAAATTGAAGCCTTATCGCTTTTTACTATGGAAAACGTTCTATTTTTGCCTTTGGTTGGTCTTACTGTGGAAAAAGGGGGTGTGGTTATTCTCTATGTCTGATGGCCTTGAAGCCTTTAGAGATATTTATCTGAACCAAAATGATCCTATATTTTGTTTGAGGGGATCAGAGTGCCAGGAGGTTGGAAAAAGGAACGTATACTTTTTGTCAGATTAGTACGAAACTTCCAGACGTAAGTTCTCGAGTCAAGTGGAATCAAATGTGCAGGAAGAATTGTTTGGGGGGCACTGACATGCCTTAAATAAGGGTAGAAGAAGGGCCATTAAGTTTTTTCGGATCGACCTTAAACTTGAATATTGAGTCTTTAGGCTAAAGGAACCCCAATGTAGGAGGAAATTGGAAAAACTTAACCCCCCGAAAAATGGGGCCGAAAAAGGACCAGAAACTCATATTCTAAATGGCATGAAGCTGTAATCATATATTCCCGGGCTAAGGAGACACTGATTTACAAAAACCATTTTAGTTCGGGAAAGTCGACCACCAACTTACATTGTAGATGACGTTTTGATTTATTCGACGTTAATTGACGCTATTCGACGTTTTGAATTATTGGAGCTGAAAGATGAAAGTAGGTTATTTACTACTATTATAAAAGAGTAATATATGGTAATATTTGTCATCGATGCTTAAATTATGGTTAATTACGTAATTGTAACATTCAGGTCATAGATATTTAGAAATTAAAACTTGCACTAAGCAAGCTAGAAAAATAAGCAATAAGTCATATTTTCAGTATCAAGAGCCTCTTTTTTATTCAATCATTGCATATTAGAATTAATTTGTTTTATTTTTCTAAAGAACAATTTTGGACCTTTTAAACTACAAATTTCATATACATGGTCTCCTTTGAAGACTACGGCCTCCATAGTCTTTCCATGGGCAGGTTGAATCATCACTTTCGGCAAAAACCAAATATCAGTCGTTCAGTTAAATTGCAAATTTTCTACGGCCTCGTCGGTTGTGTGATGGTCTACAGAGCTGAGACATGGCATGCATCAGCCACAACCCTAAAGGCCAGTGATGTATTAAAGTCAAAGAGCCTGAGAAGCATTGAAGGTCTGCGGTGGTTTGACATCGTGAGTAACGAGAAGCTGCTGCAGATCACCAAGCAGTCTCAGTTTTTGACCTAAGCACCCGAGCGTATCTTAAGATAGTTTAGATACCTACTTAGAATGCCCTGCATTTACCCGCAAAGACGATCTTCGACTTTGACCCTATCAAAGCCGGTTGGTAGCAACCTCGCAGCTTACTAAAGAAACAATGATCTGACAGCCTGTCTGAGTTCCTGGCGATGGCAAACATCAGACCAGGCCAAGCGCAAACAATTCCCATGGATCAAAGCCGACGGAGGAGGCAGACATCACTCTCCATACCGAGAAGAGCCTGGCAGGAGACCTAAGTCAAGTAAGCAAGTCCTCTCTTCCCAGAATATTACGCTATTTTTGAGGAGTTTCCCAATTTAATGTCTTACTTATTTTTCAGGCAAGCACAAGCCGTACTACCGTTCTCAGCCCGTACCAAAATTGCAAGAGGGACCAGTTAAAGTAATAGTTGCCAACAGTTTCCAAAGTGAAGTTCTTGAATCTAAAAAAGATGTTTTATTAGAGATTTACGCACCGTGGTGTGGCCATTGCAAAGCTTTAGAGCCTGTGTACAAAAAAATTGCCAAGAAAATGTCCAACGAAAATCTTGTCATTGCGAAATATGATGGTAGTGCTAATGATATTCCACCCTTGTTTGGTCAAATTAAGGGGTACCCGACAATAGTTTTTTTTCCTGCTTTTAAGAAAGAAGAATTTGTAATTTATAATGGTTCAAAAAACTATACAGATTTAAAAGAATTTATCAATGAGAATTCTTCAGTATTTCTTACCGATGAAGAAAGGGTTGGTGAAAATGCCATTGGAGATAATACAAAGGACGAATTGTGAATATTATTGTATTTTTAAAGGAAATTAAAGAGTTATATTGCTGATTATTAGTATATAAATAATCTTATACGATAATCTTAGGAATCTTCTAATTCAGCTTTGATTTTAAAAGTCTTATTTAATTCTCTCTAGTGCCATAGGGTTTAAGCTACATTTTTTGAAGGTTCTAGTGAAACACAAAAAATTGAAAGTATTTTGGAAGTATGCAAAAATATGGATAGTAAAAAACGTTGAACTATATTTTTCAGATTCAATGTACACACCCGCATCTAGATACCTTTGCCAATTGTCAGTTGTCTTTCTGTTTCAATCAAAAATGAATTCAGAATTGCTGATATTTGTATATAGTTTTGGAGACATAAACTTCTTTAAAAGGCTGGGGAACAAAACTAAAATTATTGGCATATAATTAATTCATAACTTAGTCTAAGATCTATGAATATATCTTAAATACCAGTAAAGCTTTTTCGACTAAAATCCGTAATGCAATCATAGTCATTTCTTAGCCAAACTTTATTTGTGATAATATACTAATCTTATGTACATTTATGAAGTATCTAGGACCAATTTATCCCAGAATAGATACAGCGGTGCATTCGACCTAAACTACTCAAAGTGGCTTCCATCACCTCCATGACTCAGTGAACTTTATAGAGGAAGTTTTACACGGGGGTAAACTTTGCTAAAATTAACATGCGAATTTCGTTTTAAAATTGCATGTAAGGTAAACCAAATTCGAACCTGCATTAGTTGAAAAACTTAAATGATTAAATAAAAAACAAGTTTTTGTAACTGAAATTAAGGAGCGACATTAAGACTTAAAACGGACAGAAAGTACTCAGTGTATGAAAGGGACTGTCCCCTCTTTAGCACCCCGCTCTTTACGCTTGAGTTTAACTCTTTGTCAACACTCTACTATTTAAAGTAATAAAAAACTTTAGTGTAAAGAGTGGGATGTCGAGGGGGGGGGCAGCCCCTTTCATATACGGAATAATTTTTGTTCGTTTTAGTTTTAATGTCGTCCCTTACTCTGAGTTAAAAAAGCTTGATTTTTTAAAATTTAATTTCTTAATATTAGTTAACTAATGCAGGTTCGAATTTGGCTTACAGGTTCATACGTGAACAATTAAAACGTAATTTTCAGATTAATTTTGGCAAAGTTTCCCCCCCCCCCCGTGTAAAAATTCCTCTGGAAAGTTCATCTCCAGAAACTACCCTCTTAATGTGAAAATCTTACCGAGTAAAACAAAATTATTTATTATATGTATGAGGGGGCTCTCTCCCCATACAATGCCAGGAAACCTGGCTCCCCCTCCATGCAAAATTCCTTCCCCTCATGGGAAATCCCTCCTTGTGAAGTTCTTCCCACATAAAATACCCCCCCCCCCACCAGGCAAATTTCTCCAGACAATTCCAGTCTAGCTGATAATTACTCCTGGAAAATTTCTTGCCGAGGATTCCAGCTGAAAATTTTTTCTTAGCCTATTATTATTTGAAAAAATAATTTAATTCCTGATTGTTTTTAAAATCATGCCGGAAATCCCCCCCCCCCGTGGGAAATTCGTCTCACAAATAACCCCGCCCCTAGTAGACAGGAGCTCCCGCTGAAAACTCCCCGTAGAGAACTTATCCTGTGGAAAACTCCCCCATAGAGAATTTCTCCGGTGGAAAATCCCCTCCCCCAACTGTGGAATGATACTCCAAACAATTCCAACCCGGTAATTTTTTCCCCGGACAATTCCCCTTATTATCTCCATATGTAAAATTGAGTCGTCAAAGAGATAGTAAGACAAACAAAAAGAATGTTGTATAGGAATCTTGGCCAATGCCCCTTGTGGAAAATTTCTCTTGGAAAGTTTATCCCCCGGGGATTTTCTGCCCATGGAAAATTATCCCCGTAGAAAATTCTCCCCATTCCTCGGAAAATGTCTGTATACTTCCCAATAATAAATACTCTACGTGAACAAAGGGCAAACAGAAATTAAAATAATTAACCGAGTCAAACTCAAAACGAGCAGAAATTAACATAAGTTAGGCGCAAAACCCCTATGCCTTCTCAAGGACAGAACATAATTTGCACTTTACTGAAAAAATATAAATGTTTTTACTTTTATAACTTTAATAAATCAAATAATATAAACATTTTGATTACTAAATATCAGTTTATATATGTTAAACTGACAATGCACATTCATTTGTATTTTTTCAGTAAAGTGCAAATTTTGTTCTGGCCTTGGGAAGGCATAGGGGTTTTGCGCCCAACTTATGTTAATTTCTGCTCGTTTTGAGTTTGACTCGGTTAATTATTTTAATTTCTGTTCGTTTTGGTTTTTCATTTATTTATCGATGCTGATTTGTGGCAGTTTCACGCTTGGTAGATTATTTGATTTTATTTTTGCTAATTTTTTGTTTAATGAATTTCTTTACTTTTCTTTGAAAAACTTATTTTGTGAAAAACTTAATTTCTACTCAAAACGAGCAGAAATTAACATAAGTTGGGCGCAAAACCCCTATGCCTTCCCAAGGCCAGAAAAAAATTTGCACTTTACTGAAAAAATATAAATGTTTATACTTTTAAAACTTTAATAAATCAAATAATTTTAACATTTTCATTAGTAAATATCAGTATATGTATATTAAACTGACAATGCACATTCATTTGTATTTTTTCAGTAAAGTGCAAATTTTGTTCTGGCCTTGGGAAGGCATCGTGGTTTTGCGCCCAACTTATGTTAATTTCTGCTCGTTTTGAGTTTGACTCGGTTATTTATTGTAATTTCTGTTCGTTTTGGGTTTCGTTTATTTATCGATGCTGATTTGTGGTAGTTTCGAGCTTAGTAGTATATTTGATTTTATTTTTGCTCATTTTTTGTTTGATGGAGTTCTTTACTTTTCCTTGAAAAACTTATTTTGTGGAAAAAGTTTTTTTAATTAATTTCTGTTCATTTTATATTGACATAGTCTTTTCAGAGAACAAGAAAATAATACTTTAAATCTTTTCGTTTTTTAAGACTTTATAGTTTGACCTGCTATTTGTATGCTGGAGAAAAATTTTCAGCAATTTTTAACAACATAAACCATCTTAAAGATCTGGAAACAAATAGTACTGTTTAACTTAGTTTCATACCTCCTCTAGTTGACCTGAAATGGAAAACTTGATACCATTCGCAAAAAAATCTGTTTACTTTCTTTGATAGCTTGGATACACTTACACTATTTTGATTTGGTTAAATTTTAAGAGCAGAAGTAGCCTCAAAAGTTTGAACATAATACCCTCAGTCGTTCTTGGGATACTGCTGAGATGCCTTATTGGGAATTATCATTATCACAGTGCATTTTGACTTAATCTTAAGGCAACATTTAGTTTTTAAACATAATGGGCCAATGGGAGGGTGGGAGCGGAAGGGGAATTAGTTGCCCTCCAATCACTTTCGACTATTAAAAAGGGCGTCAACCCTTTTTATTTTCAATCGAATGAGCCCCTTTCGAAGTTCCCACGACAACTCCTTCGATACGAAGTACCCTGCTCTAAACAACTACAACAACAAAAAAATATTAGGCCTACTAATCACTTTCGACTATTAAAAAGGGCACTAGCCTTTGAATTTTCAATCGAATTAGCCTTTTTTGAAGTTTCTGTGACAACGCCTTCTATAACAACCTTATATGCGCCCAGGGCATAACTTAAAACCCTTGCCCTGAGAGTTGTGGGGGAGTGTCCTTCTCAAAAACATATTTTATATCTGGAAATCAACTGGCCTACGCTAAACAAAATGGCTACTTCAAAATTTTGATTGGATGTGTTTGGGTGAAAGATGGACGTGAGGGGGGGGGGGCTAGTTACCCTCCAATCAGTTTCTACTATCAAAAAGGGCACTACCCCTTTGAATTTCCAATCAAATGAGCCCCTTTTGAAGTTTCTAGGACAACGCCTTCTATAAAAACCTTATATACCCCAGGACATAACTTAATACCCTTGCCCTGAGGGTTCTTGGAGAGTGTCCTCCTCAAAAACATATTTTCTATCTGGAAATCAACTACGCTGAACAAAATGGCTACATAAAAATTTTAATTGGATGTGTTTGGGGGAATGACGGGCGAGGGGGAGGGGCTAGTTCCCCTCCAATCACTTTCGACTATTAAGAAGGGAACTAGCCCTTTGAATTTCCAATCGAGTGAGCCTGTTTTGAAGTCTCTACGACAACGCCTTCTTATGAATCTTTATATGCCCCCAGGGCATAACTTAAAACCCTTGCCCTGAGGGTTTTGGGGGAGTGTCCTCTGGGGGAGTGTCCTCCTAAAAACATATTTTCTATCTGGAAATGAGCTAGCCTACGCTAAACAAAATGGGTATCTCAGAATTCTGATTGGATGTGTTTGGGGGAATGATGGGCGTGGGGTAGGGGGGGCTGGTTGCCCTCCAATCCCTTTCGACTTTTAAAAAGGGTACTAGCCCTTTGAATTTAAAATTGAATGAGCCTGTTTTGAACTTTCTACGACAACGCCTTCTATAAAAGCCTTATATGCCCCCAGGGCATAACTTAAAACCCTTGCCCTGAGGGTTGTTGGGGAGTGTCCTCCTCAAAAACCTATTTTCTATCTGGAAATCAACTACGTTGAACAAAATGGCCATCTCAGAATTTTTATTGGATGTCTTTGGGGGAAAGATGGGCGTGGGGGGGGGGGCTAGTTGCCCTCCAATCCCTTTGTACTATTAAAAAGAGCGCTAGAACTCTCGATTTCTAATCGAATGAGCCCCTTTTGAAGTCTCTACGACGACCCCTTCAATATGAAGTGCCCTGCTTTAAAGAAAAAAAAATAATAAACTGTACATTGTCAACATTGATCTTATATGCCCTCAGGGTATAACTTAAAACCCTTGCCCTGAGGGTTGTGGGGGAGTGTCCTCCTCAAAAAGGTATTTTCTATTTGGAAATCAACTACACTGAACAAAATGGCTATCTCAAAATTTTTATTGGATGTGTTTGGGGAAATGATGGGCGTGGGGTGGGGGGGGGGCTGGTTGCCCTCCAATCCCTTTCGACTTTTAAAAAGGGTACTAGCCCTTTGAATTTCAAATTGAATGAGCCTGTTTTGAAGTTTCTACGACAACGCCTTCTATAAAAGCCTTATATGCCTCCAGGGCATAACTTAAAACCCTTGCCCTGAGGGTTGTTGGGGAGTGTCCTCCTCAAAAACCTATATTCTGTCTGGAAATCAACTACGTTGAACAAAATGGCCATCTTACAATTTTGATTGGATGTGTTTGGGG
Source organism: Artemia sp. Qi Xiang Cuo (assembly GCF_049724085.1). Taxonomy (NCBI): domain Eukaryota; kingdom Metazoa; phylum Arthropoda; class Branchiopoda; order Anostraca; family Artemiidae; genus Artemia; species Artemia sp. Qi Xiang Cuo. The sequence goes on along the minus strand of NC_142799.1, from coordinate 2,418,794 downwards.
GAAAGATGGGCGTAGGGGGGGGGGGGGGGGCTAGTTGCCCTCCAATCCCTTTGGACTATTAAAAAGAGCGCTGGAACTCTCGATTTCTAATCGAATGAGCCCCTTTTGAAGTCTTTACGACGACCCCTTCTACATGAAGTGCTCTGCTTTAAAGAAAAAAAAATAATAAACTGTACATTGTCAACATTGATCTTATGTGCCCCCAGGGCATAACTTATAACCCTTGCCCCGAGGAATGTAGGGGGGTGTCCTACCCAAAAAGGTATTTTCGATCTGGAAATCTGCTACACTGAACAAAATGGCTGTCTCAAAATTTTTATTGGATGTGTTTGGGGGAATGACTGGCGGGGGGGGGGGGGCTAGTTGCCCTCCAATCACTTTCGACTATTAAAAAGGGCACTAGCCACTTCAATTTCCAATCGAATGAGCCCTTTTCGAAGTTTCTACGACAACTCCTTCGATACGAAGTGCCCGGGTATGGAGAAAAAAAAACACATTGTGCCCACATCGTTCTTTACTTAGACAGCGCTAGCGCGCTGCCTATGATACCACTTTAAAAAGGTTTTTTTTTATTTATTGCTTATTGTCTGTTTTTTGGCACTTTTTCCAGAAAAGCAGTTCACACTACCATTTTTCCCATTGTTTTAAATATAGGACTCAATTGGTAAATAATTTCTGAGACCACACTGGCTAATCATGATAAACAAAAAATCGCGAAGAAAGGAAACGAGGACAATTAACAGCCAGTGAAAAAATTGAAAAATTATGCAAATATTTCGGTCAAGACCTCCGCTTGACCGTCCTCAGTGCAGAATAAAACTGATAAAAATATAAAAACCAAACCTTAAAATAAAAACACGAAACTAAAATTGGACGACCCTTTCCTAGTAACGGTGAAAGGGTAACTGAATAAAAACACAAGTCTAAATGGCCTTTCAGAATTTCATTTTGCGTAAAGCACTTTTAAAGGCTGATCGCTTTCCAGTTTGATTGTTATCGGAGACTCTATTCGATTGCACAATATAACTTTGTGGATGTATGTAAAAACGATCAGAATTAATAATTTTGTCATAAATGGGACTTAGAAAAATTTCTCCAGTGTCTCTATTGAGAGCTACCTTTTGGTGAATGTGCTTTTTTATTTCAACTGCCTCCCTGAAAACTTGCGTGAGACCTTTAACGGGGGCAACGATAGAGGCCTTATGTATGAAGAAACTCAGTTCACCTTGTTGAAAAATTAAAAGACATTGAAATAAAAAAAGATACAATTTTGGCCAGTTTCGATGCCATTTCTATGTATACGTCTTGCGACATTAAAAAATGTGAACTAGCTCTTCAAAGGAAATTAGAAGATAATATTGATCAAATAGACTACAAAACACTGGATATAGAAACTATTATGCGTCTCGTTTTTTTAGCGTTAAAAAAAAAGAAAAAACAAAAAAACATGCACATTAGTTTCTCCGTGAAAAGCCAAATGTTTATGGTTTGGTTCAAATGAGCATTTCATTTACCCAGCATCGGTTAAGAGGTTCATGCAATCAAAGCATTTTCAATAGTGGGAAAAAATATTTTCGATCATTTTTTTTTCATGTTAGGACAGTATTCCCATTCGCTGAATTTTCATTTGCAATGCTTAGAAAACACACAGATTTTGTTGTACTTTTATTTTTGTTCGGTCATATACTATGCAGGGTTGTCAACTGTCACACTTTTGTGCTTTTTTCGCACCTTTTCAGTCGTTGTCGTACTGTAGATACCTACGACAGAGACAAACCGCACTTTTCCATGAAAAGGCAGAAAGCGTCGCACAAAAGTACTACGGCTTCTTTGTAATAGGCTAAGTACTAGCGTTAAGTGTTAGTTAGGTTAGCCTTATAGTTGTTATGTGACTGTAATCTTTAAGCATTTCGCATTAATCAAGATTGCGGGGAGTGGTGTTTGTTTTACTAGGGTAACCTAACGACATAGGGGTGACACTTGTGGTAAGTGTGCAGTTATCAACACAAATTGGCTAAAATGAGAAGAACACATCACTTTTTGCTGTTTTTTATGCTCTTTATTACTTCAATAATCGATTTTTGAGGAAATTACAGCTTAAGCCCTTATGGGGACCAAAAGGTTCAAAATAGCGCATGGAAATCAAAATTTTTGAAATGTCTTTCTAAAAAAATGTCTATGGAGAAAGAATTGGCATTTCGGTAAATTTGCAGTTTCCAAGATAACTTAGTGAAGTTGAAAATGAATAACGCTTGATACCTTTTTTATCAAACAGTTCGTTGTAGCAAACTGTAAATAAGAAGCGACAGGGCTCAATAGTAGCCGAAACTCTAAAGAAAGGAATTTCAGTATCAATAGATAGGCGATATCAAAAGAATCGGCAGATTATGCTGACTCCAAATATATGACATTAATTCAGCTTAGTATTATCCATCAAATGCTGCGAGCCTGAGAAAATTTGCCTCATTTTGAAAATGGGGGAAACATCCCACGAAAATAAAAGAACCGTAGTGAAAACCGTACCACCAGATCCAGCATATCCGAGAACCCTACTGTAGAGGTTTCAAGCTCCTGTCTTCAAAAATGTGATGATAAGTAATTTTTGCAAGAAGAAAGATAACAGATCCGTGTTTAGTTGGTTGTTCTTTTCCCAGGGATGAAAGTATCGAACCAATGGTCCTATAACATCGAGAGAGGGATCATTTGAACAGAAATTAAAAGTTCTTGCGCTCTTTTTAAGTGACCAAAAAGATTGGAGAGCAGCTAGCCCCCTCCCATGCCCCCTTTTTAACAAAATCTTCTAATCAAAATTTTGAGGTAGCCATTTTGTTCAGCATAGTTTAAAGTTCCTGTGACTGTGCCTTTGGTGATAATATAACCCCCATAACCCCTGAGGGAATGTACTTAAGTTGTAGCCTAAAGGTTGCCAAATATTTACGTATAGTATTTGTTATTCGGAAGTTTACACACACTTGTCGGGTGGGGAAGGGTGGTGAACTCTGATTGGGGGTTTTCTTTGGAGAAAGGAGTTTCCGGGGTTGAACTTTTCAGGGGAAATTTTACAGTGTTTTTAGATCGTTTTCGGCCATTTAGGTAAAAATAGGAAAAAATTGTAATGGCTACCAAATCCCTTTTTGGAGACTAATGTGACACCAAAAGCAATTTTTGTCATAAATTTTGGGCACTTTCATTGCAATTTTTCTTGGCAACTGACAACCCCATAAATAATAATAAAAAAAAATTCATAGAGAATGTCTAAGCACCATTTATATGTTTCGTAAATGTAGAAACATAGATGTTTCAGCTCTTAAATTTCAATGATATGGGTTTATTATGCTTTTACTTGTATTAGATAGATAGATAGATAGATAGATAGATTTATTTTCCATATATCAGTAAAATAATTACATAACAATCTACAAATCCCCACAAAGGCTCCATGGCCTGTAGGAGGGGGATTATGAAAAGATCAAATAAACATTGAAACGCTTAAGATTTAAACAATATAAACATAACATTAATATTTAAACATATAAACATAAGCATTTTAACTTTTAACATGTAAAGCATTTGCTTCATAAAATGAAAAAAAAAAGAAAAAAAAAAGGAGAGTTCACTAAATAAGCTTTATCAAACTACAGTGATTCACAACATCTATCAAAAAAAGGAGAGTTCACTAAATAAGCTTTATCAAACTACAGTGAATCACAACATCTATATAAAAAAAAAAAAATAATAATAAAAAAAAGAATTAAATGAAAAAAATATTGGCAGCAGGGAAAAGTAAAGAAAATTAATCACATGAAAACAATTTTTTTTTACTAGTCTTTTGAGGGTGCCAAACGAGTGGCGTTCTTGAGCCAGATCGGGAAGGATGCTCCATGCCAACTGACACGCAACAAGATGATTAAAATCAGATCTGATTCTTGGTGTATGCGGACTTTGGATCTTTAGAGAACTACGGAGCTGAAAATCTGACCAATCAGATACAAAAGAAGACGTAAATATTAGAGACCTAGGAATATCACCAAGAAGCTGAAGAAAAGCGAAAGACGCACAGGAAAGAATATAAAGTTTTTTAACATCAAGTAACGGTTTAGTTTCTGGACGATTTACACCCTGGATAAGATTTATAGCTTTATCGTAAGTATTCGAAAGCGGTTTGAGAAAAGAAAGGAAAGTAGACATCCATATGACTGGACAATAGGAAACATAAGAATGAATTAAGCTATGAAATAGGATTCTTAAAATTGGCCCTGGAAAGATATGTTTTAGTTTTCTTAGAATACCGAGGTTTCTGCATACCTTCATTTTAATCAAATCAATATGGTGTTTAAAAGATAAATTTTCATATAGTAGGATACCTAGGAAACGGACATGGCAATCTTGTGGTCTACTTATAAAGCCTTTGGATATTTGAATTTTAGATAATTGAGGACAAGCCTGAAATATACGAGAAAAAACTAAAAAACTAGTTTTAGAAACATTTAAGGCAAGAGAGTTAGCATCAAACCAAATTAAAACTCTCTAAAAGAGGTCCACTAACTTTGTACGAACCTCATCCTCTGTTCTCCCAGAAGTAATAAGGGTGGTATCATCGGCAAAAGTAACAAGAGAATTCAAGGTATGCAAACTATAGTTGTGGGTAAGGGAGACTGTTGGAGGACATAGACGACAGCAATAAAGAGGATTTTTATTTCTAACTGCAAAAATTAGGTCATTTATATAAATTAAAAACAGTTACTGGGCCTTATATCCAAATAAGATGATTTGAAAATGATTTTGTAACTTGCAAATAATATTAAAATTGTTTTTAACCTATTGAAATAATAATGATAGAAAAAATTAAATTAATGTTTAGAGCGTATTCCTTCCTTGCAGTGAATACAAATTGATCCTTAATTTACCTTATAGTGATCCATAACTTTTTACGTTAATATGTTAATACAATCCGATTGCAATTTTTGAAAAGCTGATTACCGAAGACATGGTGACTCTGATTTTTGGTATCAGCTTGACTTATTTAAATAATTAAAGAGCTGTGTTGCCAGGTTGGGCTTTTTCCCGCCAATTGGGCTATAAAAATTTTCACCTTCGCGAAACAAGTCACTAAACACCCGCGAGGTGGATTTTTTGGAGTATGATGTTTCAAATCTCGCTACTTCTGGGCTAGAAATTTGATTCAATGGAAACCCCCCAAAAAATCATGTTTGTTATATGTGTTTGGTCATTTAGCTTCTCTAGAGTCTTTGATCACAATATAATTATAATGTGTCTTGGACTGTGGTTACCCCCTTCCGATTTTTGGGTATCCCACCTCAAATCTTCACCATTCCTTGAAAATAAAAGAAGCTTATGTAGGCCGTTTACCGTCCCCAATAAAGATAATATATACGCATAATACCTCTAACACCTTTTTTCTGAGCAATGCCAGACGCAAGAAATTCATCGTTTTTACAAACAGATTGAAAAGTTATCAAAAATAATGAAATTTTGCATTCTGAATGTTATGGAATCACAACAAAATTAGCCAAGCAGACAGGGTGAATTTCTTTAATTTGAAAAATTCTAATCATGGAGAAAGATCTTGGAGTCAGGCATATATATATATATATATATATATATATATATATATATATATATATATATATATATATATATATATATATATATATATATATATCTTTAAAAGAGCAATAATTATTTATGTATGTATTTTTTCTCGACAGTGACTCCATATTTCTGGGGGAAAATTGGCATCCAGGTATTTTTTGGCCTAAAAAAGGATCTATATAGGTAAGAAGTCTAAGAAAATTCGTTAAGAGCCTTAATTTGAAAAAAAATATTCATGTCAGTGACGTCATATTTATGAATTTATTCGAGGAGCATACTTACGTAATATTGGCCTCAGTAGTGATTCTATCGTTCTTAGTGCTATGATGCAGGCAAAATTACACAAGAAACAAATGATTGACAAGAAAAATCATATGATTGACGTCATATTTATGAGTGCATTCCAAAATAATAAATTTCATCATTCTTCCCCCTCTCCAAGAGTGAACGTATCGATTTATATCTCTTACGCATGCGACATTACAAAAGGAACATACCAAAGTATAAAATACCAAGTCTAATTATTCTATTTACAAAAGGCATTTGAAACGAACAGAAATTTACAAAAAAAACTTTTTCCACAATAAGCTTTTCAAAAAAAAATAAAGAACTCCATTAAAAAAAAAAAAAAAAAAAACGAGCAAAAATAAAATCAAATAATCTACCAAGCGTGAAATTACCCCAAATCAGCATCGATAAATAAATGAAACACAAAACGAACATAAATTACAATAAATAACCGAGTCAAACTCAAAACGAGCATAAATTAACATAATTTGGGTTCAAAACCCCTCTGCCTTCCCAAGGCCAGAACCAAATTTGCACTTTACTGAAAAAAATATAAATGTTTTTACTTTTATAACTTTAATAAATCAAATTATATTAACATTTCGATTACTAAATATCAGTATATGCATATTAAACTGACAATGCAAATACTTTTGTATTTTTTTCAGTAAAGGGCAAATTTTGTTCTGGCCATGGGAAGGCATAGGGGTTATGAGCCCAACTTATGTTAATTTCTGCTCGTTTTGAATTTGACTCGGTTATTTATGGTAATTTCTTTTAGTTTTGGGTTTCATTTATTTGTCCATGCTGATTTGTGGTAGTTTCACGCTTGGTAGATTATTTTATTTTATTTCTTCTCTTTTTTGATTTAATGAAGTTCTATATTTTTTTTGGAAAACTTATTTTGTGAAAAAAGTTTTTTTAATTAATTTCTGTTCGTTTTATGTTGACATAGTCTTTTCAGGGAAAAAGAAAATAGTACTTTAAATCTTTTCGTTTTTTTAAGACTTTATAATTTGGCCTGCTATTTGCATGCTGGAGAAAAATTTTATAGCAATTTTTAACAAAATACACTCTTTTAAGAATCTGGAAACAAAAAGTAGTGTTTAATTTAGTTTCATAGCTCCTCTAGTTGACCTGAAATGGAAAACTTGATACCATTTGCAAAAAAATTTGTTTACTTTCTTTGATAGTTTGGATAAACTTACGCTATTTTGATTTGGTGAAATTTTAAGAGCAGAAGTAGCCCCGAAAGTTTGAACATAATACCCTCAAGTCATTCTTGGGATACTGCTGAGATGCCTTATTGGGAATTAGCATTAACACAGTGTATTTTGATTTAATCTTAAGGCAACATTTAGTTTTTAAACATTATGGGCAAATTAAAGGGTGCGTTTGGGAGGGGGATTAGTTGCCCTCTAATCGCTTTCGACAATTAAAAAGGGCATCAGCCCTTTCTATTTTCAATCGAATGAGCCCTTTTCGAAGTTCCCACGACAACTCCTTTGACACGAAGTGCCCTGGTCTAAACAACATCAATAAAAATAATACATTATACCCACAACGATCTTTACTATTAAAATGTCAAGCATTCCAATCACTTTCGACTATTAAAAAGGGCACTAGGCCTTTTGAATTCCAATCGAATAAGCCCTTTTTGAAATGACAACGCTTTCTATAAACACCTTATATGCCCCCAGGGCATAAATTACAACCCTTACTCTAAGGGTTGTTAGGGTGGTTGTCATACTCTATTACCTAATTTCCAGAACTTTCAACTACGTTAAACAAAATGGCTATCTCAAAATTTTGATTGGATATATTTGGGGAAATGGTGGGCGTGAGAGGGGCGTTAGTCACTCTCCAATCACTTTCAACTATTGAAAATGGCACTAGCCCTTTCACTTTCCAATCAAATGAGCCCTTTTGAATTTTCTACGACAACTCTTTCAATAAAAACCTTATATGCCCCTGGGCCATAACTTACAACGCTTGCCCTGAGAGCTGGGGGGGAGGGGGGTTGTCGTTCTCAAAGATCAAATTTCCAGAACTTTTTACTACGTTGGAAAAAAAATGGATATCTGAAAATTTTGATTGGATGTGTTAGGAGGAATGGTGGGCGTAAGAGTGCGGTTAGTTACCCTCCAATCACTTTTGACTATTTAAAAGGGAACTATCACTTTCAATTTCCAATTGAATGATCCCCTTTTGAAGTTTTACGACAACTCTATCTATAAAAGCCTTATATGCCCCCAGGGCAGAACTTAAAACCCTTGCCCTGAGGGCTCTGTGTTTGGGTGGGGGGAGGGGTTGTCATCCTTAAAGATCTAATTTTGAAAACGTTCAACTACGTTTAATAAAACAGCTATCTAAAAATTTTGATTGGATGTGTTTGGGGAAAACGTGGGCATGAAGTTTCGAAGTTTCTACGACAACTTCGTCAGTACAAAGTGCCCTGCTCTAAAGGAAAAAAATAATAAATAATACACAGTGCCAACATCGTTCTTATATACCCGTAGGGCATAACTTAAAACCCTTGCCATGAGGGTTGTGCCCTCCTCAAAAACGTATTTTCTATCTGGAAATCAACTACGCTGAACAAAATGGCTATCTCAAAATTTTGACTGGATGTGTTTGGGGGAATGATGGGCGTGGGGGCTAGTTGCCCTCCAATCACTTTTGACTGTTAAAAAGGGCACTAGGCCTTTCGATTTCCAGTCGAATAAGCCCTTTTTGAAACGACAACGCTTTCTATAAACACCTTATATGCCCCAGGGTATAAATTACAACCCTTACCCTAAGGGCTGTGAGGATGGTTGTCATATTTTAAGACCTAATTGCCAGAACTTTCAATTACGTTAAACAAAATGGCTATCTCAAAATTTTGATTAGAGGTGTTTGGGGAAATGGTGGGCGTGAGAGGGGTGTTATTCGCTCTATAATCACTTTCAATTATTGGAAATGGCACTAGCCCTTTCAATTTCCAAACAAATGAACCCTTTTGAATTTTCTACGACAACAATTTCAATAAAAACCTTATATGCCCCCAGGTCATAACTTACAACCCTTGCTCTGAGGGCTGTGGGGGGGGGGCTTGTCACTCTCAAATATGTAATTTCCAGAACTTTCTACTAAGTTGAACAAAATGGCTATCTGAAAATTTTGATTGGATGTGTTTGGGGGAATGGTACGCGTGAGAGGGTGGTTAGTTACCCTCCAATAACTTTCGACTATTAAAAAGGGCACCAGCCCTCTCAATTTACAATTGAATGATCCCCTTTTGAAATGTTACGACAACTCTATCTATAAAAACCTTACATGCCCCTAGGCCATAACTTACAACCCTTTCCCTGAAGGCTGTAGGGGGGAGAGGGGTTGTCATCCTTAAAGACCTAATTTCCAAAACTTTCGACTACGTTGAATAAAATAGCTATCTAAATATTTTGATTGGATGTGTTTGGGGAAAAGGTGGGCATGACAGGGGGGTTAGTTCTCCTCAAATCACTTTCGACTATTAATAAGGGCACTAACCCTTTGAATTTCCAATCGAATCAGCCCTTTTTCAAGTTTCTACGGCAAAGATTTAAATAAAAACCTTATGTGCCCCCAGGGTATAACTTATAACCCTTGCCCTGAAGACTGTGGGGGGAGTGCCCTGCTCAAAGATATAATTTCCTGAACTTCAAACTGCGTGGAACAAAATGGCTATCTCAAAATATGATTTGATGTGTTTGGGGAAATGGTGGGCGTGGAAGGGGTGTTAGTTGCTTTCCAATCACTTTCAACTATTAAATAAGACACTAACCATTTCACTTTCCAATCGAATGAGCCCTTTCTGAAGTTTCTACGACAATGCATTCTATAAAAACCTTATATACTCTTTGGCCATAACTTGCAACCCTTGCCCTGAGGGCTGTGGGGGGTTGTCATCCTCAAAGACCTAATTTCCAGAACTTAAAACTATGTTGAATAAAATGGTTATCAAAAAAAATTTATTGGATGTGTTTGTGGAAAAGGTGGGCGTGAGAGAGGGGTTAGTTGCCCTCCAATCACAATCGACTATTAAAAAGGGCACTAGCCCTATGAATTTCCAATCGAATGAGTCTTTTTTGAAGTCTCTACGACAATGCCTTCTATAACAAGCTTATATGATCCCAGGGCATGACTTACAACCCTTGTCCTGAGGGCTGTGGGGGAGTATCCTCCTCAAAAACATAATTTCTATTTGGAAATCAATTACGCTGAACAAAATGGCTACCTCAAAATTTTGATTGGATGTGTTTCGGGAAATGATGGGCGTGGAAGGGGCTTTAGTTGCCTTTCAATCACTGTCGACTATTAAAAAAGGTGCAAGCCACTCCAGTTTCCAGTTGAATGAGCCCTTTTCGAAGTTTCTACGACAACTTCTTCGATACAAAGTGCCCTGCTCTAAAGAAAAAATAATAATAAGTAATACAATTTGCAAACATCGTTCTTATATGCCCGTAGGACATAACTTAAAACCCTTCCCCTGAGGGTTGTATCCTCCTCAAAAACAATTTTTCTATCTGGAAATCAACTACGCTGAACAAAATGGCTATCTCAAAGGTTTGATTGGATGTGTTTGGGGGAATGATGGGCGTGGGGGCTTGTTGTCCTCCAATCACTGTCGACTATTAAAAAGGGCACTAGCCATTCCAATTTCCAATTGACCGAGCCCTTTTCGAAGTTTCTACGGCAACTCCTTCGATACGAAGTGCCCTGGTATGAAAAAAAGAACAACAAAAGAATAATAATACATTGTGCCGACATCGTTCTTTACATCTTTACGATACATCTTTACGAAATCATTCTGTTAAACGAAATTTTTTAACATTACTGCAATTTGTTAAACAAATTTGTTTTATTATTTTGTATTGCAATGTGTTTTGCACAATTTATTTAAAAATATATTTTTTCAGACTAATTTTTAAAACAGAGTAAAATCTTTTCTAGCAATTTTTCATGGAATTTGATTAAAGAAACAAGGAGGCTTGCTTTAAACTGCCAATTCAGATCAGAGATAATAGCTGTCTTTATTACATGGCAAAAGGCAGTGAATATTATATTCATATAGCCTAAATTATTCCCTATATTCAAAATTTAGGGAGGTTGCCTTTTAGGGAGGTTGACTACTTAAAATAATAGGGGAAGTAAATTTGTATACAGTTCGAAACTGGGAGGATGTGATGATTCCGGCTACTCCCTCGGTTCGTTCAGACTTTGGTCTGGTCGTGACTGTGGAACGTTCTAGGAATTTGGTTTCTGCTGAGATTCGTCGGTCACAAACACTTGGCTCCTTTAAAAGACATGCAAAGTTTCTTACTAAACGTAAATCTTAAATAATTTCAAGTTGTTTTATGGGTTTTTTTTAGGGGGGGGAGTTTTTTTTGTTTTTTTGGCGTTGGATCCTCAATTATTTAGATGATTCTATATGTTTATTTGTTTTCGGCTGAAAGAAGGGTCGCTGTTTTGTGTGGACTGTCGGTGAGTTGACTTTTTTTCCTTATAAATAAAAAAAACAAGTTCTCTTAACTGAAAGTAAGGAACGGCGTTAAAAATTAAAAGGAACAGAAATTAGTCCTTACATGAACGGGGCACTCCCATCCTCAGCACTTCGCTCTTGAGAATAATGTTTTTTATGGTTTAAAAAAAAAAAAGACTTGTGAGAAATTCGAACTTTGGCGTAAAGACCAAGGAGCTGAAGAGGGGACAGCCCCTTTCATATACGGAATAATTTATGTTCGCTTTAGGTTTTAACGTTGCTCCTTACTTTCAGTTAAGAAAATTGGTTTTTTTTATTTAATTTTTGAACGTTTTTGAATTAATGCAGGTTTTCATTTTGGCTCACCGTACATGAATAATTAAAACAAAATTTGTATATTTATTTTACTTTTATTTGGTTAAATGGCTTTCTCGAAACTTGTTAAATTTTATTTACGAACGTTTTTATTAGTAATAAATATACGTAACTTACGAATTAACTTGTGTAACGAACTTCTATATTCATATACTTTCAATACGTATATTAGGGGGCTTGCCCCTTAGTCAATACCTCGCTATTTAAGCTAAAGTTCATTTCGTTCCAATTCTTTAAAAATGACCCCTTAATCACAAAGGCCGTTATTTAGAATAAAAAGCTCTTATGAGAGTACTAAAAAATCTTTGGCTTAAAGAGTGAGGTATTGACTAGAGGGTGAACCCAATCAAACACGTAATATTTTCTGTTCGCTTTAAGTTTTAATGTTACTCCTTATTTTCAGTTTGAAAACTTGTTTTTTTTATGTTCAATTTCTGATCTTTTTTTTAAATAATGCTGGGAAATCCGGCGCCCCCTTCATAGCAATGTCCCTTCCCCCATGAAAACTTCCTGCATGGACAGATCCTCCCACATAACCCCCGACCTACCCACCCCCCTACTACCAGAAAAAAAAAACCGAAAACGTCTGTATACTTCCTAATAACCAACACAACTTGTATACGTTGGGTAAGGTCCATAAGTATTAACTTTCCCCCCGGGGACTTCGGGAAGTAAAGTCCTCTTAAAATACATACTTCTTGAATTTTCAAACATATTGAACAAAGTGAATATCTCCAAACTTTTATAAGGTGACTTTGGGAAAAAATGAGCGCAGGAGGGGGCCTAACTGCCCTTTACTTTTTGTTACTTAAAAAGGTGCACTAGAAATTTTAATTTCCTTTCCAATGAGTCCTCCCACGATATTCTAGGACCACTGGGTCGATACGATCACCCCTGGGGAAAAAAAATAAATAAACACGCATCCGTGATCTTTCTTCTGGCAAAAAATGCAAAATTCCACATTTTTGTATATAGGAGCTTGAAACCTCTACAGTAGGGTTCTTTTGTACGCCGAATCTGATGGTGCGATTTTCATCAAGGTTCTATAGCTTTAGGGGGTCTTTCCCCCTTTTTTCGAAAATCAGCCAAATTTTCTCAGGGTAACTTTTGATGGGTAGGACTAAACTTGATGAAAGTTATATATTTGAATTCAGCATTGAAATCTGATTCTTTTGATGTATCTATTGGTATCAAAACCCCGTTTTCTAGAGTTTCGGTTACCATTGAGCCGGGTCGCTCCCTACTTACAGTTCGTTACCACGAACTGTTTGATAGATTTATAAATTAGACATTGTTTAGTAATGTTTATGCCAAGTTTTTAATATTAGTCTTTTATTCTATGTTTTTTCCCAAATAACAGGCCATTGAGCCCTTTGGGATATTGTTTTTGGTATTGTTATTTATGGAAATAAGTGGAACTTGAACTTGAAAGCGTGAAACTATCACAAATCAGCATAGATAAATAAATGAAACCCAAATCGAACAGAAATTACAATAAACAACTGAGTCAAACTCAAAACGAGCAGAAATTAACATAAATTGGACGCAAAACCGCAATGCCTTCCCAAGGCCAGAACAAAATTTGGACTTTACTGACAAAAATATATATGTTTTTACTTTTATAAATTTAATAAATCAAATAATAGTAACAATTTGATTATTAAATATCATTATATGTATATTAAACTGACAATGCACATTCATTTGTATTTTTTTATTACAGGGTGTATTCTGCCCATAGACGTATCAATATACATTAGAATAAAGATTATGCTTACTGGGCATCAATCTGGGTCTAAACAAAAAGCTGTTTTAACTCTTAAAACAGAAAAAAAGATAAGTGTCCTAAGCATCCCTTTAAACAGTTTGCTTAAATTATATTGGTTTATTTTTATGACGCATTTTCATAAGCCATTCCCGTTGTTCCTTATTTCTGGAGAGAACAATAGCGCTAACACTACAGTTTTAAAACTGCACCAGCTCAAGTTTCAAGTTGATTAATGCTGAGCAATAAATCTATACAGCTAATGAACTGCAATTTCTGGCGAGACAAATTGCTCCACACTTTTAATTTTGCTTGGCTGTTTTTTGAGAAATGTTAAGCCAACCAAGAGAACATGAAATTTTGTGTCACAAGATTTTTTTCATGTAAGTCCTATATTTCCCTGTGTTATTAATGTATTTAAAACAGCTATGCTTATAAGATTTATCTGTAAAACTTATCCATAATGTCTCGGAAAAATTTAGTTCTAATCAAAGAAGATTGATTAATGCTGAATCTAATTGATGATTCATGGTTCTTGGTGATTACTTATTAATAAAGATTTCATAGGTATGATAGAACTTGCTGGTAATGTAAGGTTTTTTGAGCTGACAATATAACTTCAGCCCCCCACCCTTCATCAAAGAATTGGCTGTAAAACATGTAAAACATGGAGCTCTCTGCAAAATACACATTAAAAGAATAGTTAAAAGCTTTAGAGAATTTGCTACATATTTGTCGCAAAAAGAAGAGGAAAAACCATCTCATACGGACGAATAGTTTTGATGACAATTAGGCTACACCATCAGATTCAGATTATTAGAATACTCTACTATAAAGGACTCTTCTTACAAAAATGTAGATTAGCAATTTTGTCGAGAAGGATGATAACAGATGCGTGTTAATTTGACGGCTTTTTTTGTTCTTAACATAAAAGGTTTGATATACATGCATACCAGCACAAAGCTAGAGAGGTATGGGGTTCGTGAAAGTTAGTACCACCAGAAAGTTTCTCGAGGATGGGGTATTAAAGTGCAACAGGGGGCTTTATTTTGACTGAGATTTAAATGGTATTGTTTCTCTTTTACTTACATAGCTGAATATCTTCTTTTCACTAAACAAAGTGGCCTCCCTACTGGTGTCCACGTGTGTAGCAATAAAATTTTGTCTTTGTAACAATAAAGATTCTTCTGGCCGTCTTAATAGCGGTAATGAAGATTGATCGCGTCAAATCTAAAATTATACCTTGAAGCTGTGAACTTAGACCTTTATAGGTTCTCCGATAGCGCCGCTTACAGTGCTGAAGATTATGTCAACAAGGCCTGTGCCACCCTCAATTATTGGGTGAAAATAAAATGTACAGCCATGTAAACTTGACCTCTTTTTCTCGAGCTATCTGGAGATCCGATTCCCTGGGAGCGTTTACCTTGGAGACATGCGAACTAATTACCTATTATTAGACAAGATGCAGACATATAAAATGAAATAAACACAGATAAAAAAGGCAATAGATTTATCTAACTTACATGCTTAGGTGCACAACAATGGGTCACTTCAAATGACAATAACGTAGACAACGATGGAAGAATATAAGAAGTCTGTCTGTATGGTTTTAACTCTGATTTTCCAATAATCTCCAAACGTACTTCTACCCCAATATCAAACATAGCTCTTCAGTCCTGCACCGTGAGAACTGGCTCACCATTGCTCGAGTGGACCAAGGATTTGAACCCGTCGTCCAATAATCTTTCTTAACTATTTTTGATGATTTAGACGTTCACTCGGTTCCTATCGTTTAAACTTCCTTAGAAATAGTGTACGTAACATAATTTTTATTACTCACTCTCTTAGCGAAATCCAAAGCTTGATAGCGCCGTTCTTTGTCTGGGGGTGGCTGCACTTTTTCTCTTTGCTGATTACGGACTTTTAATTTTTGAAACTAGATTTAACTTAATTAGAGGAAGTCGGAATTATCTTTAAAAAGAAGGAGCTTTGGTATTTTAAATACATTGCTTTTTACTCGCGGCAAATATTATCCTTCCCATCAATTAATGACGCCTTGTCATTAGCATATGCTTGCCTTTGGGCTTTCAAAATGTTCGCCATTTATTAACTATTTCTTCTACATAATTAATTTATATTTATGTTATGGCCTAATCAGGAGTGCTAAAAAATTTCCCTATTGTTTTTCTTGTTTTATTCTACATCCCTATCTAAACTTCATCTACCGGACTAAGATTATTCATGGTTCTAGGCTAGCTACTATACTAAAGATTTTTTTAATTCAATTTTTACAAGGCTTTTTTTTTATTTTGCTGTGTATATTGCATACTAAATTCTATCTACGTTACAGTAAATGAATGACATGATAATACTGCACCTAATTCTACTTGAACGTCTAGCGGTACATACATGAATGATTTATAACACACGATATTGGGTTTACCATATTCACTGGTAACATTAAAACACTTTCACTATTGGGATTTTTGAGTTATCAAAGTTATTAGGAAGTAAGATATGTAAATTCACATCTATTTCATCACCTTCGAGTCTTTAGTTTACTCCATCCTCCTGTTTTAAATTATTGTCCTTCACTCTTTTTGTCTTGGCAAAATTGTGAAGCATTTACGTTATGGTTTCTTCATGGAACAGTTCGAGCCTGATTGTGTTCACACGACAAGTTTTCTCTAATTGTCAACTGGTGAATGATGATTCCTACTACAGGTGTTGGCATATGCTATCAGGGTTCATTCTCACCTGCCTTTTTTTTATAGTTCATAGGGTGCCTTATCATTAAGGGGTCGCACACTGAGCGTGTGTTTATTTTCTTCTCAGCATATCATTTTTAGGATATTTTGAGGCACATAGAGAATGTATTCTCGCGTAAAATTGTTCATTTGTGCCTTTTATAAAATTGTTAGCTCATGGCTTGCGTCGATTAACCCTTGCGGTGATTCCTAGGTTAGTCACGGGGTAATTGAAGTTTGGATTTGGAATGGGTTGTCATCAAACTATAGTGACTCTTTTAACATATTGTCTTTAAATTCAACTTCAAACATCTTCACATATCATTTAATTTCAAATATCGTTAAATATCGTTTATCTTCTACTGATCCATGGGGTTCTTAGAGATAAACTTCAAAATGTCTTTAATTTAAACTTTAAATATCTTCAAATGTCTGTAAATATCATTTAACTTCAAATATCGTTAAATATCATTTAATATTAAATATCATCAATATACAGTCAAATGATTCTGGGGTCCATAATGAGTATCAAAGGCGATATCTATGTGTTTATATCTTGTACTGATCGATGGGGTTCTCAGCATTTATATGATTATATAGTTCGATAAAGCACTGGATACTGATATTCAAATATAATATAACCTGATACGTA
This sequence comes from Artemia sp. Qi Xiang Cuo, assembly GCF_049724085.1. NCBI lineage: Eukaryota > Metazoa > Arthropoda > Branchiopoda > Anostraca > Artemiidae > Artemia > Artemia sp. Qi Xiang Cuo. The sequence goes on along the minus strand of NC_142799.1, from coordinate 2,401,851 downwards.
GTATGGTTCAGGGTCGAAGAAACAATGATCAAAGGTAACTGTTGTTTTTGTAGACGAAGCTGGGATGAAAATTGCCTGGAATCTATGGTGAGTACTCTTCGTTGATTGAGATATGATGAAAATAGATGCTACTAGGTTGTATCTGTACTGGGCAACTCATTGTAATGCTCAATATCCAATGCGTCCATCCACTTCCTGTAATAAAAATAACGAGGCAGAATCACACGTTCTTTAAAGTAAATATTTATAGTACAAATAAGTCACGTATTAATTGGGTACGCTACGTTACGAGACAGAGTTGCGAGACAGTATGCTACGAGACAGAGTTAAATAAATATACTAATATTAGTACTCACAACAAAATTTTTTTTTTATAATAAAACGACATAATTCCCATTGGGAAATCTAAAACAGAGATGTCTTCAAATTTGTTTTGAGAACGGAAACATTGAAAAAGGGCTTATATAATTCTTCAATACTTATTTAATAAACATAATTTACCCTACATTATTAAGTTTGAGGTCTAATTTTACAATATTTTTCATGCCTGCATTGTTCACGCACGTCCGTGCTGTATAAGAAACGCATGTTGCAGCGTCATAACCACACGGTTTTACGTAAACGATACTACAATGAGGGAACAAGACATAACAAGGACGAGTGGAGACCTCTATACCCACTCGTTTTCTAATGTCTTCCCTACTTCTTGGCTTAGACGTTCTCATGGGTTCAGGGTTTAACCTCTGGATTTCTGCTGTTTCCCCATGTTCTTCTATTGGTTTTCGCCTTCTTAGTCTCAGGATTTTTCTGTAATTACAAGTCAATAGGGTTCTTATGGTCAGGGAAGTCGCGAATACGAAACATACGGCCAATAGTATGTTCCACCAGAAATTGGTCGATTCTTTGGGTTCATTCGTGTTTCTTTCTAGTCTTGTTACTTGTTGAAACAAGGTCTCGAAGGGTTTGGGGTCCAATTTCATAAAGATCTTGATCTCCATGCGTCATGGCTGGCTAGCAATGAATTTTCCTGCTTGGATATTACTCCATGTTTTACAATATCTTGGGCCACTGCGTGAACAACGAGGATTATGATGATATTCTTAAGCATCATCTTATTTTTTGTTTCTAGAATTAATTTATCATTAATTTTACCCATTTTTTGCAAAATTCGTTTGTTTACTGCTTTCTTATTATTATATTTTTTTTCAAAGGCACTTTAATTTTTACTTAGGTTATTTCTTATTATGTAATCATTTTGTGGCATTTGCCAAAGAAAACTGATTTGTAGGCGTAAAACAGAATAAATATTTTATGATTAGATAGGTTAGGAAAGTAAAGTTAGGACTCCCGAGCGTTATTCTAGTCGTGATATACCTCTATGACTGGTTTAGATATAACTTTAAAGCGTAGCTAGTAATCGCTATACAATTTAATTTTATATTATATTTCTCAAGTAAGAAGCGCATGAATAAGCAAGCGTGCAGCACATAATTACACTGGTGTCCTATTATATGTGTAGACCTAAAATAATTATAATCTGCAAAAAGACAAAATAGTTTATATATATCAGGTTAATTTCTTCCACAGTTACCTACTAATCGGTAGTTTTGTGTTTAGAATCTCCTCTTAATTTTCTTGTTGCTATTTTTATAGGCGTCTCTTTTTTTTCGTAAGTTTTTATACGTTTCAGGAATAATTTACTACCAAGGGATTCGTATTCTTCAGATTCAGGGTCAAATAAAAATTGTTTGTAATATTGAATTTCTGCTAAAGGATGATGTATGCCTTCATATTTGACACATTGGGGATTTTTTTTCGAGGTTATAGCAAATTTTGGGGGCTCTGCATTTATCGAGGAGCAATAAGTCTGTTTCAGTAGGTCCCTTGGAATTGAAATACTTGATATTCAGGTTCTTTTGTAGGCGTCTTATCAATAATTGTAAACAGACAAGTTGTTTCGCGCTTCTTCTCCTATATTTTGTTTTGACCTCCCCTCTAGCCGGACGATACTTGGGGGAATTTGAAAGTGCTAAACCATACTTATAAGTGTGGGGTGCATACCCTTTAAGGTTGTAGGTTAAATCCCATTCTTTCTCATATATTTGATTTCCTTGTTCGTCCACGACTAACGTAGCTGCCGAATATATAATGTTATCCTTCGTGTTCATTATGCTTATGAACTCAGTATCAATTATTGCCTTTCGAGTAGGTTTTGATTCCGTTGTCGTGATCTGAAAATGCTCACAGATAGGACCTGGTTCAATTTTTCATAGAAAATCCGAGGGGACCGCCAAAACCCAATAAATTAAACGCTGCCTGGGTTTTGAGTTTCTCCCCAGGCTTCCCACAAATTTGTCTTTACATTAATTAGGGATATTTCCATCTGTCAGGTTTTTTAACCGTTCTGCCTGACGGTGTCGTTATTTTCTCCTCTGTTTCTTGCGGTTTTTTCTTTTTCGGTTTTTCTAGCGAAATAAGGTCAAACTTTTTGTATTGTTTTTTCAAAAATTCTTGCCCTTTTAATTTAGTTTGTTTCCCGTGTGCGGTTGCTGAGGTCGGTCTTTATTTTCCTACTTCTTTAGCTACTATATGGTCTGATTCGCCCTCAGACTCTTCAGAACTAGTTTCCGACGAATCCGGATTAGAACTTTTAGAGGTGGCACTTTTTGAGGTATCACCTGCCCTTCCTTCGTAAATTTCTACTCCTCTGGAAGTAGAAGGTTTACTCTCTAAGTCCTCGCCTTGAGCTTTCAACTCGGGGGATTTTAAAGATTCTTGAGAGCTTTGGGAGGAATCAATAGTTTTTGCGGGGTTCCTCCACTGTTTGAAGGCCATGTCTTCAGGGGGATGGGGCATTCATTGCGCTAGGGTTTCCCTCCATGAAGTCCAATGTTTAGGTTTGACCTTGGACACAGTTATATCCTGATATTGACCTTGCTGGTCATTCTTGGGAGTTTTATTCTCGGGCAATGTACTTTGACTCGTTTTTATGGGGAAATGTATTAAATCCACAGCTTCTCGCAGGTTTGTTTTAGTTGAATCTTTGGGGGGAGTTTTATTTACAGTAATACCGGGGGTTTCTACAGCTCTGTTTAATTCTTCCTGCAATGACAGGAGCCTTTCTATTGGTTTTGCAGGGGAAACCATATCGTCTGGAAATCTTTTGGGGGGACATGGGGTCGAAATTCTATCGGGGAAAAATTGGGTTTTTGGAGATATTGTATAATCTAAATCTCCTGCGCTCGCCGATGAATAATTTTTTGGACTTTTTGGCATTTTTATTCTTACTGGTATTAGGGATTTTTTTTTCTGGGATAATTAGATTTTTCATAGCTAAAATTTCTTCAAAATTCTCCTCATCACTGTCATTCTCGAAGTAGTCTTGCTTGAAATTAAAGGGTTTTAGCTCTGCCAATCTTGACCTAGGGGGCTCATTTTCTGCATCTGACGAATCGGTAGAGGAGGGATGTGATACCCATCTCTCTGGAAATTTGGCTCTTTTTATTCGGCTAACATGCGCCTTGTAAGTTCTTCCACTATCGGGGTTTTCCATTTTAAAAGTATAATCGTTATCGTAACTTTTGACTATTCTGTACGGTCCAGAATACTTGTTGGAAAGTTTTTTTCCTTCCGTTTTTGCCTCGTTCTTTAGGTAAACGAAGTCTCCTACTTTGAAACTTATACTCCCCTTGACTTTGGGTTGGTTTCTTAGCTCTTGGTTTATTTTACATTTTTCCAACTCTTGCCTAACTATTTTATAAGTTTTCCTCATCCTATTTAATAATTCTTGTTTGTAATCTTCCGAGCTATTATAATACTGCCGAGATTCAATAATCTCATTATACGGGATTCTAAAATCACGACCAAAAAGTAAATAAAATGGATTGTCTTTGGTTGTTTCGGAATAAGCAGTGTTGATTTCGTTAGTTAAATAAGGTAAGAATTTATCCCAGTCGCTCCTATTGTTTTTTGTATAAATACTTAGTAAATTCGATAATATTTTATGCTTTTCTTCTATTTTAACATTAGCTTTTGAGTGGTACGGGGCTGTCACCATTTACTCTATATTAAAAAAACTCATTAAATCTTTTGTTACTTTCGAAACAAAATTGCTCCCGTTGTCACTCAAAATTTTATTAGGAATGCCAAATTTTAAAAATAATTTTGCTAACGCCTTACTTGTGGCATAAGCACCTTGATTTGTTAATGCTTTTGCAAAGGTAAATCATGAAAAATGATCTATAACCGAAAGCATACAAGTATGGCCTCTGCTAGAAACAGGCAAGCCTCCACTTGTTCCGTATAGGTCAAATGAGATAATATCGAAGGGGTACTTTGCTACCGGGATCCGTCCCAATGAAGGATTTGAGTAAGGTGGGGGAGTTTTTCTTAAGTTACATGCTTCGCATGTACTTTCAAATTCTTTAAGTTTTGTCATTGCAGACGGCAATTAAAAATACTGGTTTAACTTATAGAACGTTTTCATAACTCCTAAATGCCAACCTGTATCCGAATGAAAATATTCAAATGCAGGCCCTATTAAGTTTTATGGTAATACAGGTATTATTGAGGTTTGGTTTCTGTTTGTCTCAGCAGTCACAATTCTACATAGTATTTCTTCATCAAGATCATAGTAAAAATTATCTATCTCTTTTCTAAGAGTTTTGAATTTATCCGGTAACGCCTCGTCATTCACAAAATAATTAATTAGTGCTACACACATTTCGTCCTTTTTTTGCTTTCTTTTTATATTTTCCAAAGATAAGGGACAATAGTTAATCTTATTTTCTTTTACTGTGTCTTTGACTTTGTTTTTCTTACATTTGTGTTTGCTCTTAGCATTGATAGCGTTAACTTTATTTTCTTCGGCTTCCGACGGAATATTTTCTGGGTATCTACTCAAAAAGTCACAAGCTGCTTTTTGTTTACCTTTTAAATGTTCACATTCGTAATCTAGGTCTTGAATTTTCAAAATCCATCTAGCTAGAATGCCTCTGGGGTTTTTAAATGTGCGCAGGTACTGCAAGCTTTTATGGTCTGATCGTAGTATAAATTTTTTACCAATTAAATAATGTCTAAATTTGTCCAAGTGGTGGATAATAGATAATAATTTTAAGTTTGTGGCGGAATAACTACTTTCGCCTTTTGATAAAGTTCTACTCGAATAGCATATAACTTTTTCTATTTTTTTTATTAGAAGGTTCTTGTAAAGGATCAGGGTTTCCTATGGGAATTATTTGCGAAAGAATAGCCCCAATGCCCTTTGAACTAGCATCGGTCGTAACCACAAATTTTCCGTTTTCGAAGTCAGGGAGTGCTAATATTGGTTCAGAAGTGAGTGCCTTTTTTTAGAAGGTCTAGGGAAGTTTGAGCTTCCTGGGACCATGTAACATTTTGGGAGTTCCATTTAGTTAACTCCGTGAGGGGTTTTGCAATTTGGGCGTAATTGCGTACGAATTTTCTAAAGTAGCCAGTAAGACCTAATATTCCCCTTAATTCTTTCATGGTTCTGAGGGGCTTGAGGTTTTCAACACATTTTATTTTATCAGGGTCTGGGGATATCTCTCCTTGGGTTACTACTACTCCTAAAAATTTAATTTTAGGTTGAACTAAATTTACTTTCTCAGGCCGACATTTTAAACTGCCTTGTCTGAACTTCTCGAACACCTTAGCTAAAGTTGCTAAGTGTTGTTCAGTGTTTTCCCCCACGCATATAACATCATCAACAAAATGGATTATATTCTTTAATCCTCTTAACAGGTGCAGTAGGGGTCTACATAACGTGCTTGAACTTGTTTTCAATCCAAATGGTACCCTTAAGTATTCATATGAACCACATTCAGATGCTGAAAATGCAGTTTTATGGACATCTTTTTCGGCTATTTTCACTTGGTGGTAGCCTTGGGTAAGGTCCAAGGAAGTAAAAATTTAGTTTTTGCTTGAAATTGAGTCAAGAATTTCATCTATTTTTGGTAGAGGAAATTTATCGCTAACTACTTGCTTGTTGAAGGCCCTGTAATCTACTACGAGTCTAAGATCTCCATTCTTTTTTGTTAATAAGATCACTGGTGCACTATATGGACTTATACTTGGGCGTATAATTTCGTTTTTTCTAATTCATGGATTTTATTTTTTAATCATTCTTTGTGCTTATATGGCACACGATATGGCTGTTTTGCTACAGGATTACCAGTCGTTAAAATTGAGTGTTCATAAAAAGGTATTAGCCCGATGTCATCTTAAGATGCAGAGAATACATCCTTAAAATTCCAAAATAATTCGCATAATTTGTTCTTAAGTTCCTTGTCCTTAATATGATCCATATTGAATTTGTTTAAAAATTGCGATTTAGTTAAAAGATATTTGTTATTTGAAGTTTTAATACCGTTAACGAGGTTTCTTTTAGAATTTTCCCATGTATTTAAATCATTCTCCGTTAAAACCTGGATTTGAACTAAACATGTCCCCTTTTTAATTGTAATTGTATCAGTTTCGTGATTATTAGTTACCCAAATTAAACCTTCTCCTTTGTCATAAAATATAATCTGTTCCTCGCATAGCAGATTTTCGGGTATTTCAGATGGGGTCGCAAACCATATTTCTGATTTGCTAACCACTGGCTCAATCATCTGTGATATTTGAATTTTTTGCATCGTTTTGGGAGGGACTTTTGTTTTCCTTATCGCGAATCCGTCATATCGCTCTTTATTTTCGTTATTTATTAGATTCATAATGGCGCTATACTGCGCCATTCAGGCATCTTGCGGCGTCACGTTGGGTTTTACTATGTTTTTCCATAGTTCCACTATTTTCTTAATTTCGTTTGACCTGTACTGTCGCATTTCTCCTATTTTTATTTTCGCAGATTCAATACTTTTATTATTTAAATTTACTTCATTTCTGCAATGTCTCTCAGGGTAATTTAACGAATTTCCAGTTATGCCATGTCTTTGCGAGACATGAGGTTCAAAATACTGCGACATTATACCGCCAGAAATTTTGTTTACTGTTACGTTGTCTTCGTAACCTCTCTTACAATTTCTTATGGTAGAAATTTTTTCGCCTACCTTAGCTGGGTAGACAAGCTTCTCATTAGCCACGTCTAATAGTATTCTATTAGACCTTAGAAAATTTGCGCCTATGATAGCCTCATATGGAAAGTTATCGCATATTATAAAATTTGTCTTAAAGGTCCTATTGTCTCTTTTTACGTTTAGGCAAATTGAACCTTTTGCATTTAATTTATGACCTGTCACACTAGTTAAATTGGGATTATTAGGGTTCCTCTGTCGCAGAATATGCAGAGGCAACATATTAAATACGCAAGAGTTTATGATACTAATTGTTGCACCGGAGTCAATCAAAGCTTTAAAATAAACATTTTCTACACAAAAATCATTAAATATAGGTAACTTGTTATTAATATCACTACAAGACGGCACCACCATTGCCTTGGACCTATTAAATATTACTGGCATCCTCGGGGTCCAATTTATATTTCTGAGGGGCCTGAAACGTTTCCCTGAGGATTTATTTCATGTGTCGGTGCCTGTAATAGGTATTCAGACGTGTGAGGTTCTGCAGCCATATTTAATTGATTTACATCTGTCTGCCTTCGCCATATATTATTATGGTAACTTGGGTGTCTTGCGTCAGTGCCGCTTACTGGCGCTGACTACCAATGCCGATGGCTTGCAAAATGTTCATGTCCCGTTGGCAAATTTTCGTAATTTCTATATGGCATTCTTGCATTATATTGGCCTTGGTGAGTATTTGGGTTTTCAAATGGGTAATTAATTTGTATTCTAGGGGGAGGGTTATACAAATTTGGTTGGTACGTGTTGTATGGTACTGATTGGTGCAATCCTCCCTGGCTATAGCCTATTGCACGACCGGTGCTAAAATTTGTTCTTCCGAACAAATGGTTGCCGTAATTTTGCGTATTACCGACAGCAATTCTTGGTATGCGATTGGGGACATAACGGCACTCTCTCACGATATGGACAACACGATTACAATTATAGCACCTTATTATTGTAGGGTTATTTTCGTAATTGGATTGTTTGATAGGCTGAAAGCGTACTGTTTTCTGCCTAGCGGGTTCTTGCGTTTTATTTCTTTTTGGCACTGGGGAGTTATCCCCTGAAAAGAAATTGGGGTATGCCTGATCACCCTTGAAGTTTATGTTCGCATTTGAATCGCCTAGGCTATTTATTTTTGCTTTACTATGATTTGCGACCATCGTGTCGACTTCGATCAATCACTCTACCTCTTGAACTGCAAGATCCAACGTCTGAATATTTTTGGATATTACCACTCTATATAGTTTTGGGGGTAGCCCTTGCAAAAAGGTATTTAGTATGACTTTTTCTTACAGTTGTCCTGAACCACTTCCATATTTTGCCTCAACAGATATGCGTATATTACCAAGGTATTCCCTAATATTCTGTGAAAAATCAAAGCTTACTATTCCGTGTTATAATTTATTTATGGAACTGGTGTCTATAAACCTATCTTTAAATGCTTTTAACAAGTTATCAACCGTATTTATTCGCAAGTTGGCGTTATTGCCTATGGTATGTTGTATTTGTTTTAGGAAGGTTAAGGCCTGGCCTTAACCAACTTAGTAGGAGCATGTCGACTAACGCTCATAGGTCTGTTTTTGTTAGTTGTACAAACTGGGTCAATTGGATATTAAATTCGTCAATATCTGATTGACCATTGTACTCTGGTATAGATTTCGCTATTTCTATATTTTTCGCGACTAACTTTTGCACTATTAATAACTCATTGAGATCGTCCATTTTTTTTAATCAATTCAAAATAAATTTATTTTTTTCACTTAACCTATTTTAAGGGAGGCTATTATCTCCTATGAGATATTTTAAAGGGTTTCCCTGTCGTAGCTTAGCGGCAATAGGCCTAATCACTTTACTTATATGTCTGTATCTATCCAATAATTAAATTTAAATTACAAAGTTTTATAGCCTAACTAGTTCGCAAGTTTTTCTCCAATTTCGACTCGCGCCATTTGTAGCAATAAAAAAATTTGGCTTGCTATACTAAATGTGGTACTAAATACTGACCGCGTCAAAGGCGATATTATGCCCAATGGTCGTGAGCTTACACCTTGTAATTTCTGCGATAGCGCCGGTTACAGCGCTAAAGATTGTGTCAACTAGGCTAGCGCCGCCCTCAATTAATGGGAGAAAATTGAATATGTAGACATATAAATGTGGCCTCTTTTTTTTCTCGAGCTATCTGGAGATCCGATTCCCTGGGAGCGTTTACCTTGGAGACATGCGAACTAATTACCTATTATTAGACTAGATGCAGACATATAAAATGAGATAAACACAGATAAAAAAGGCAATAGATTTATTGAACTTACATACTTAGGTGCACAGCAATGGGTCACTTCAAATGACAATAACGGTGACAACGATGGAAGAATATAAGAATTTTGTCTGAGTGGTTTTGACTCTGATTTACCAATAATCCCCAAAAGCACTTCTATCCCACTATCAAACATAGCTCTTCAGTCCTGCGCCGTGAGAACTGGCTCACCATTGGCCCGAGTGGACCAAGGATGTGAACCCGTCGTCCAATAATCTTTCTTAACTTTTTTGATGATTTAGACGTTCACACGGTTTCTATCGTTTAAAATTCCTTAGAAATATTGTACGTAGCATAATTTTTATTACTCACTCTCTTAGCGAAATCTAAAGCTTGATAGCGCCGTTCTTTGTCTGGGGGTGACTGCACTTTTTCTCTTTGCTGATTACGGACTTTTCATTTTTGAAAATAGATTTAACTTAATTAGAGGAAGTCGGAATTATCTTTAAAAAGAAGGAACTCTGGTATTTTAAATACATCGCATTTTACTCGCGGCACACGTGGAACATCCCTATGAAAAAAAAAACATCTGTTCGGGGAATTCCCAAGGATAGTAGGCTACAATATATAAAGATGACTATTACATGTTTTGAGGGGTGAATTTTTTCAAGGTCCACTGTCGTTCTGAAAGAATCAGATTACAAATATAATTCACGGACGAATATAATATCTGATGCTCAATTACAGATTATTGCATATAGTTTTATAAAAATCAAGTGAATTACATTAGTTGAATAAAGCTTTGAAACATTAACCATTTATTTTGCACGAACTCTGTGATTCTTTAAAAACAATTATACCACAGCATGGCATTGCTGCCTTTGAAACTAGGAAACTTAATATTTAGTTTTTTCCCATATCTTTTAATAGATTGGCAATCTGAGAGTTTTCAATCGATAGCCACTTGGTTTTCTTTGGATCAAGATTGTAATTTTGCGCCACAAATTGACAGAAAAACCAACTTTGATGTGTCTAAAAAATTTTACTAATTAAGATAAAGGCACCAGAACTTTTAATCTCGGTGAAAGAAGCATCTATGTACTCAAATCTTTGGAAGAACGAGAAGTACACCCCCAATAGGACAATGAGTAGGTCCCTGGAGAAATTGATCAAAATTATTTTCTATTAGTGCAGGGTTGGCGCAAGTTACTGTAACTCCCGAAGCCAAAAGAACTCTTGTATTAAGCAAAGGTACTTGGTATGGGTTAAATTTTCATCTCCGAATGGAGGTCACAAAGCTCCAACTTTAATATTTGGTAACAGACTTCTATGAAAAGATGCATAAAAGAAAGAGACAAAACCGAAAATTTCGGAAATGAAAAACAGGATCATTCCCCACCGTAAGCCGAAGCCAACCCTGGTTGGCTTTGGAGTAATGCTAATGTATTTCTACTGATGCCAATCCATGTAAATGTGATCGAAATATCTTGAACTTTTTACCTGTTTTCACTGTCTAAATAAATAGACCTATCCCCATTTGAACGTTTATTTTTTCATCATAGAAAGGTGGTGTGGTCTGGGAAAGGGATATCTAATTCAAGGTACCATGTCGGAAATTCCCCCTTTCAGTTTTCTAGGACGATTGGTTTGCTACGATAGCCTTTGGGGGAAACAAACAAAGAAAAATAATTAAATTAAAACGCTTTCGTGATCTTTCTTCTCAAAAATGAGCTGAATGTCTTTCTAGATAAGAACTTGAAACCCCTAAAGGAGATTATCTGACACACCTAATTACTGTTTTTGATTTTCTTGAAGATCACTTGCCAGTTTGGGGATGCTTTCCTTTTTTTCTGAATCAACGAAATTTCTTCAGGCTTGTAGCTCTTGACGGGTAACATTAGACGGGGTCAACTTATATATCTAAATTAACCATAAAATGCCAACTCTTCGATGTTTGTACTATTGTCAAAACTTCATTTTTTTAAGCTTTGGTTACTTTTAAGATGAGTCACTCTTTACTTACAGTTAGCTTTACTTAGTGTAAGTGATAATATCCCTATTTCCTACCATTTGAAATATTCAACATGTGATAGATCCTGTTCCGTAACTATCGATTTGGTGGTACTTTCAAAAACAAAGGTAACAAGAAGAAATGCAGATGGATAAAAAAGAGAATAAACTCTTTTTTTACCCTTAATCCTGAATCAAATAGTTTAAGGTAACGAACTGTAAGTTAGGAGTAACTCAGTCGTATAGTAGACGTAACTCTAAAAAAGTTAAAATTAATACGTCAAAAGTATCATCTTTTTATATTGATTCAAAAAAACGTAAAATCCATCAAGTCTAATATTAACCATTAGGAGCTATATGTCACGGAAAATTTGTATGATTTTTCGTACAAGGGGGGGGGGTCACCCTAAGAAGGCAAATGATCTTAATATAAATCACAAAAAACGCTTATACTAATAACGAAAACGCATATAAACCAATTTTTGATGCGTTTTCTAATATTTGTCTTTTGTAGACCCCCTCCCCCAAGAACAAAACTTGGCAATGGTCTTGGTAACATATTCTTGTTTTCCAATATTGTTTAACCTCTTAAACCAAATCTGGCAGTCAGATAGTTCGAAGAGTTTAGCAGATTGACATTTGCAACATTTTAACTCAAGGGAAAGTAAAAACTCATTCATTTACTTTGGCACAGAAAAGAACATGGACAGCGGGTAATAAAAAAATGAACGCGAATGAAAAAAAAATTCCTCACGTTAATGAGATGTAACTGATGCTTTGGTTTCTTCAGTTTTCTTTTTAAAGAAGACTCTTGTCAGATGACAACACCCAAGTTTCCAGCTCCGCTCTCTTCAAGCCCAGTGTTGCCTGTAGTTTATATCTGAAAGTGACAATTTTCAGATAATTTTTTTGTCTATCTTCACATTTTTATAAATTGTAAATCAAGCTCGACGATTACATTCGAAAAGCGCAAGATTAGTAAGAAACGCACAACATTCAAAACATGAGAAAAATGAAAAGCCCCAGTTTTGTTTTTGTGTCAGCTACTAGGAGACAAAACTCGACCGTCTCACATTGTGAAAAATCACTTGCAAGCACTTAACAACCATCCTTGAGTCCCATTTTGGACGTTTTTGCACTTTCAAGAGCCTCAGCAGTAAAGGAATAGATGACGAAAAAGAGGGGGAAGGGCTGCCAGTTTAGATTATGTCCCTTTTTAAACTTAAGGCAAATGTTTTGTGGTTCGCCTCTTCTGAAGGACAAGCACAAAACAAGTACCACTTATTTTATTCTGTTTTATGCTATTCCCAAATATTATGTTTACTTTTCTGACAATGCAACGCCCTTATGGTTCTATATATCGTCTTAGGGTACTCGCAAAAGTGAAAGAGACTACTAAAACAATAAAATTCCTACTTTATAACATGCATCATGTTTTTGTTAAAAAGATTATCATATTTGTATACGTTGTCATCTATATTTTCAAATCATTTTTAAATACCAATATTTTTCTATACTCAACAGATCTTAAACTCTTATGCACTCAGATAGGGCGAATGCTTTTGACCGGTCAAAGAAGTGGGGCTGATTCTCAGAGTAACAAATACTATACTTTGAAAGAACATATATTTGGGAATCAAATGGGGAATTAAATTGGGAATTGGGGCTTATTTTCATTATAGTGCTTCGTTCAGAAGAGCTGCTCTCCTATGCCTTGTCAAAGGTTTTTTTCCTTCTTCGTAAAATTCAAATCAACTTCGTTTCTCATAAGACCTCAGTATAAGAAAGTTTTTAAACCTTTTTCATATTTGGCCGACAGCCAGGCAAGTGCACCAGAACAGGGTTCAAGATTGGGGGACAAGTGCCCCCAAGACTTGAAAAAAAAAGTATTTTTGAGTCTTTGTTTTGAAAATCGAAAATAATCCTTGCCCATTCCCTTGATTTTCACGAATTGGTGCCCCTATACTGGAGGGGCTTCAGACACAATCCGAAATTTTTGAGATTTTACCATTATCTCAACAAATTCAGTAATTTTATAGTTTTAAAGCATTTTACTAGGTAAATGCATCACTCAATGCGTCTTTCCATAGTCTTTCAAAATATATCCTACAAGTCGCCTCCTTTGCAAATTGCTTCTGTAAGCCCATAGGAGTGTCCTTAAAGTGATATCCTATCTGCAATGTTTGGTAGATAAATCTTTATTTAAAACCCAGGCACCTATAATAAAGAACAGGTCGATTGAGGCTCTTCGATGATCGAATAAATGAAGGTGCAACACCATGAAGCCCTTTATTTCTTTTAAGGCAACATCATGCTTTGTTTTCCAAACAAAGTCTTTGTCTATGCAGATGTCACGAAGGTCCTTACACTTTTTGATAGATTGGGGATGTATATGGCTAAGTAATTCAGTAATCCTAGGAGTGTGGTCAGCTCTTCCTTGTTCGCTGGTAGTTAGGTCTGAGGATTCCTCATCAAATAACAATGAACAGTATCCTGAACGTGTATCTAGCTTTTGAAAGCAGTTTGCTTCATACTGGTTGGATGTAGAATCTTCTAATGTTGGAATAGAATAGTGAGGTCTTCTGATGGATTTATTGAGATCCACAGGGTTGATACAGAGGCGGATTGTACCATATTTCTTTTGAACGGCCTCCATGGAGTTGACCCATTCAGTAGGGACTGTCACCTTCTCAATGACACCGTCTTTCTTCATTTAATCAAGCTCCGCCTTAAGCTTTTCACGAAGAGCAGATACAGCATGAACCCTAGTGATGGCTCCATCCTTCAAATAAAAATGGCACTCGCCATCCAGCTTTCCTATCCCCTCAAAGACGTCATTAAACTATTTAATAAACTCTGAAACAGAGCTACAGATTGGTTCTTTAGTGCTTGTAGCAGAGTTGATATTCATGATCAGTTTCATTTCAAGGTTCAGATTTAAGCTTGACCTGAAGCCAATTATGAGTCTGTTTCCACAATGTAGAACTGCTAGTTTGAAGGCCTAGATTGTTCATACGTACGGCTCACATTACATGTCCCTCGAAAGGGAATCCTTCCACCGCAGTAACTAGTAAGCTTCTGCTTAGCCTTGTTTATTTATGCTTTTGGCAAGAGCATGTCCGAAGTAGCATTTTCTAGATCTTGCGCTAGTGGTCTTGAACTCGTCATTTCTTTGTCTTGAACGGTGATTGATTTTTTGGATGGAATCAACTTCTTTTTTTACGCTACCGTCATCGAACGTTTTTAGATGTGCCTGGGTTGTTTCAAACATGTGACATTTCTTTATAGTTGTTTCGAGGGTTAGGGCATCCCCTTTTACTAGCAGGTGCTCTCTGATACTTGGGTTCAGTATTCAGCAGACTATTCTATCTCGTACTATTTTGTCTGCGTCCCTGTAGCTACAGGCCTTAACCAAGGTTTACACCTTTGTTGCGTAGCCTTCTATGCTTTCTCCCTCATGTTTGTCACGTTTCTGAAAGACGTACCTTGCAAACATGCTGTTTATTTTAGGTGTTGCATAGTCTTTGAATTTTGTCATGTATGGCTCAAGATTGTCCTTTTTACTCTTAATTAAAGTGAAGATATTAAAAATCTCTCTTTTCCTGTCTCCTACCCAAATAAGTAGGTAGGTGCACATCATCTTCTCGGTTTTATCAGATAAGGGGCCAGCAAACATAAGACGTGCATGCTGTTCATATCGTTTCCACTCATCTGGAAGACACAGTGAGTCCCAACTGATACTAGGCTTGCTGACATTCATTATTGGTCACCCACTTCTGGCACCATGCAATGTTTGGTAGATAAATCTTTATTTAAAACCCAGGCACCTATAATAAAGAACACTAGAAGCAAAGCAAAGCAAGCATAAGCGTATCAAGGCAAATAAGCATAAGCACATAATGGCAAGCTGGTGCATAATCACCAGCATAAGAGCAAGGCATCACATAAAGCTGCACGATCTATCCATTCTTTATTATCTGCCTGAAGAAAAAGTATCAAAAACCAAATTTAAAAACTATAAGAAACTATAAATCTACCCAGATTGGCACATTTTGCTCGGACCTCAGGCTCGGTAGCAACAAAGGGGGTGGGCGTTTGCCCCTCCTAAATTTCAAAAAGTATTTTTTATATTTTGACTGAAAAAGCTCCTTCTTGATACTTTCATTGAAAAAAAAAATGCCTAGTAAATTTGTAGTGGTTGAACTCATCCAAGGAAAATATGCTAATTAAAGCAGTTCCATTATATTTCTTATTTTATACTCTTTCCAAATATCATGAACAATTTTCTTAGAATGCATCCCAACCCTTTCTTCTGATCCAAATATAGCATATTGGCCTAGGAAAGATTTTATATTTGGAAAGAGCATAGAATAAGGAATCTAAAGATACTATTTATGTTGTATTAGCAAGTCCTCTTTAGATTTGGTCAACCACTGCCCTTTTATCATTGCCCCTCCCCACCACTAAAAATAACAAATACATCCTTCTCCTTACATTTCCATGAATTGGCGTCACTGTCTAACCCGTTTTCCCTCCACTTTTCGATTTCTCAGTCTCGAGATCCAACATCCAACTATCCAATTCAATGAATGATAAAATCAAACAGCTCGATGTAACGAACTGTGAGTAAGGAGTAACGCGGCTCAATAGTAACCAAAACCTTAAGAAACAGAGTCTTGATGACAATAGATACATCAAAAGAATTGAATTTTGATACTCATTCAAAATATGTAAAATTCATCAAATTTAGTTAAACCTCTCAAAAGTTACAAGCCTGAGAAAATTTGCCCTATTTTTTGAAAAAGGGGGGGGGAAACCCCAAGAAATCCATTAATAACAATAAAAATGACTCCATCAGATTCAACATGCGAGAAAACCATACGTTAGAGATTTCAGGCTCCTATGTACAAAAATGTGGAATTGTGCATTTTTGCCAGATGAAAGATCACGGATTGGTGTTTATTTTTTTCTGCCAGGGGTTATCATATCGAACCAGTGATCGTAGAAGATCAGGGAGGGCACGTTTGATCGGAAATTGAAAGTTCTAGTGCCCTATTTAAGTGACCAAAAATACTGGAAGGCAGCGAGCCCCTCCTACTCCCATTCTTTTCCCAAAGTCACCTGATCAAAATTTTGAGATAGCCATTTTGCTCAGCGTAGAAGAAAAATCTAATAACTGAGTCTTTGAGGATAGCTTAACCCCCGCAGTCCTCAGAGGAAGGGCTGCAATTCTTGAATTTTCCTGTTGTTTACATATAGTACTGATTATTGGGAAGTATTAATTTAAAACTTTTTCCACAAAATAAGTTTTGAAAGAAAAGTAAAGAGCTCCATTTAGCCAAAAATGAGCAGAAAAAAGTCAAATAATCTTCAAAAGCGTAAGACTACCCCAAATCACTATCAATAAATAAGTGAAACTTGAAACGGACAGAAATCTTGGTTTTAGACCAGGGCACTTCGTATCGAAGGAAGTGTCAAAGAAACTTCAAAAAGAGCTCATTCAATCGAAAATTGAAAGGGTTAGTGCCCTTTTAAATAGTCAAAACTGATTGGAAGGCAACTAACACCCCTTCCACGCCCACCATTTGCCCAAACACATCCAATCAAAATTTTGTTCACATCCAATCAAAATTATAGCCATTTTGTTCAACGCAGTTGAAAGGTCCATAAATTATTTCTGTGAGGATGGCACCTGATAATTTTCGCTCATTGGCTTTTCGGCACCCTGTGGAGACTTTCGATTACCTTTTTAATGAGCCTTCTCTTAAAAAAAATAACACGCATCCATGATCATCCTTTTCAAAAAAATTGAAAATTTCATATTTTTTTAGATTCGGGCATGAAGAGTCTATTACAATATAGTCCTCTAATAATCTGAATCTGATGGTGTAATTGTCACCAAAACAATTCGTCGATATGGGTGGGTTTCCCCCTTTTCCAGAAATATAGTAAATTTTCTAAATCTTTTAACTATTCTTTCAATGTGTAAATTGCAATAAAAACTACAAGTTATGCACTTTGTCTACTATTAACAAGAGTGATTTCTTATTTACAGCTTGGAACCAAAAACCGTTAAATACATGAACAAAATTAATAAACTTAATATTTCCATTTAAACATTGACAAAGTTTCTGGTAGAAATTGCACCCTTCTCTTGTTAAATTCCCAAAGAGTGCTCATGACCCCCCCCCCCATCCACATTTTGCTCCGGTAAGCACATGAATATAATATCTTATCATAGGCAGTGCAATAGCGCTTCCTAAGTAAAGAACGATGTTGGCACAATGTATTTTTATTTTTTGGTTTCAAACTAGGGCACTTCGTATAAAAGGGAGCTGTCGTAGAAACTTCGAAAAGGGCTTATTCGATTGGAAATTGAAAGTCCTTTCGCCTCTTTTAAGAGTCAAAAGTGAAGTACGCTAGGGAACAAAACTAACATTATTTGCTCAATAAATATTTCATAACTTACCAGTGGAGCTTGTTACGCCAAAATCAGAAATACAATCATAGTCATTCCTTATGTGATGTGATGAATATCACATATGTGATGAATATCAATTACTGTGCATTTAAAGCTAGAAATTCAACAACAAAAATTAAAAGTTAATGCGCATGAAGCCCTGGATGCAAGTAAATTCAGTTTCATTGTCAAATTTAGTATTTAGAATTATCACTATAAAAATTAACATAAAAAGTAAACATAAGAAAAACATAAAAGTTCCACTTCACTGAAAGTTGCCCCTGCAACCTCTCTACATGTAAAATTGAGTCACCAAAGAGAAATTAAGACCAATTAAAAGAATTTCTTATAGGAATCCTGGCAAAGTCTCCCCAGGTAAAATCTTCCTTGGGAAGCCCAGCTGTGGAAACTGCCTTCCCAACGCAAAAATTCTCCCGGTGAAAAATCCTCTCCTGCAGAAAATACCACCACCTCCCAAAAATCGGCTGTATGCATCCTAATAACAAATAATGGTACTAAGAAATGCGGCTGTGATAATTAAAAGGGCGACATACGCCATTTTTGTTACTTTTCAGGAGAGCCAAAAAACGAAAAAGGTTTGTCGGCTGCGGTCGCTCTGAAGGACGAGGCTAATTGAGATTTACAGAACATATTCCAAACCAACTTTTATGCTCTTCTCAGTGGTATAAATTAATTTCAAGGGTGTTCAAGTTCAAGTTCAAGTTCCATTTATTTCCATAAATAACAATAACAAAAACAATATCCCAAAGGGCTCAATGGCCCGTTATTTGGGAAACGACACAGAATAAATGACTAATATTAAAACTTGGCATAAACAATACTAAACAGTGTTTAACTTATAAATCTATAAGAAAAAGAAGTCAACTCACCGACAGTCAACATGAAACAGCGACCCTCCTATCACGCGACAATAAATAAATAAATCAAAAATGAAAAATTTTCTACATCATCGAGGATCCAACGCCAACAAAAAAACAATACAACAACTATAAACTATTTAATATTTAGCTTTAATAAGAAACTTTTCATCTGTCTGTTAAAGGAGCCAAGTGTTTGTAACTGACGAATCTCAGCAGGAACCAAGTTCCAAGCACGTCCCACAGTCACGACCAGACCAAAGTCTGAACGAACCGAGGGAGTAGCTGGAATCATAACATCCTCCCTGTTCCGAACTGAGTAAAAATTTACTTCCCCTACTGGCTTAAGTAGTCCAGAAAAACAAAATGGGAGATCTCCGTGGAAGAATTGATATGCCAACGAAGCTAGAGATATAACATAAATATCTCTAATCTTAAGGAGATTAACAGGAGAGTGTGTAGTCGACTGGAGAACTGTTATCGCTTTCTCATGAAGAATATGAACAGGAGCAAGTACAGAAGAAAATGTAGACATCCACACAGACGAACAGTAACATATATAAGGGAAAATGAGAGTGAAATATAAAAGACGGAGTATAGGAAAAGGAAATAAACGCTTTAGTTTACGGATGATTCCAAGTCCACGGGAAATTTTCACTCTTATTACTTGAACGTGTAATTCAAACGTTAAATTGTCATCCAAAAGAACTCCCAGGAATCGCACATGTCGATCCGGGGGTCAACTTATGAAGCCTCTTGTTGTTGGAAGCTCAGTAATTGTGGGGCAACTCACACCTGTACTGTACAAAATAAGAAGGTACTACTTTTTTACATTTAAAGCTCTTTGATTTATGTCAAACCAATTCAGTATCTTCTCAGTCATTGCTTGAAGCTTTAGAATAAGGGATGACTCATCCGGAGCTGCAGCACCTAGAGTAGTGTCATCTGCAAATGATACCAGTTCTTCTCGACTATCAGATGTGGACGCCGACATAGTCTGAGAGTAACATTTGTGACACAATCCACAGCAGACAGTGGGAATTGGGGTGTTTAGAAGTCGGTAGAGGTCGTTCACATATATCAGGAATAGGGTTGGCCCAAGAATAGAACCTTGGGGTACTCCGTATTCAATTGGAACTTCCTTGTCTGTATCTTCCATGGCAATAGATCTGTCAGTAAGGTATGAAGAGAGCCAAGACAATGCTTCCCCACGCACACCATGATGAGAAAGTTTACCAATGAGAATCTTGTGTGTAAGGCTGTCAAAAGCTTTCTTTACATCAAGAAAAATGGCTGCAGGAATAAGATTAGAGTCTAAAGATTGTCGTATAAACTGAAGAAGTTTATTACAAGCATGTTCAGTAGAGTACTTTGCGCGAAACCCAAACTGATGCTTATGGAAAAAAGATTTAGCTTCAAGAAACCTTACCAGACGTTTGAGCATTGGCCTTTCAAATATCTTAGAGAACACTGACAAAAGAGAGATCGGCCTATAATTCCCAGGATCCTCACGGTCACCTCCTTTAAAGAGAGCTATCACACGCGACAATTTAAGACGTTGAGGAAATACTCCTAGTTGAAATGACCTATTAATCAAATGGCAAAGTGGCAAGGTGTATTCCCCCTTTTTTGAAAATCCTGGAAATTTTCTCAAGCTCGTAGTTTTAATAGGTAACATTAAACTTAATGAACTTTAAATATTTGGAATCAAGATAAAAAGCAAATTCTTTTGATGCACCTATTGTTATAAAATTCCTGTTTTTAGAGGTTCGATGGAAAATGAGAGACAAATATGAAAGACGGAGTATAAGAAAAGGAAATATACACTTTAATTTTTGGATGATTCCAAGTCCACGGGAAGTTTTTACTCTTATTACTTGAACATGCCATTTAAACGATGAATTTTCATCCAAAAGAACACCCAGGAATCATAAATATTGATCTGGGGGGTGACTTATGGAGCCTCTTGGTGTAAGATGTTCAATAATTGTGGGGCAGCTCACACCTGTACAGGACAAAATAAGAAGGTACGACTTTTTTTTACATTTAAAGCTAGTTGATTTATGTCAAACCAAATGAGTATCTTTTCAGTCATTGCTTGAAGCTTTAGAATAAGGGATGACTCATCCGGAGCTGCAGCACCTAGAGTAGTGTCATCTGCAAATGATACCAGTTCTTCTCGACTATCAGATGTGGACGCCGACATAGTCTGAGAGTAACATTTGTGACACAATCCACAGCAAACATTGGGAATTGGGGTGTTTAGAAGTCGGTAGAGGTCGTTCACATATATCAGGAATAGGGTTGGCCCAAGAATAGAACCTTGGGGTACTCCGTATTCAATTGGAATTTCCTTGTCTGTATCTTCCATGGCAATAGATCTGTCAGTGAGGTATGAAGAGAGCCAAGACAATGCTTCCCCACGCACACCATGATGAGAAAGTTTACCAATGAGAATCTTGTGTGTAAGGCTGTCAAAAGCTTTCTTTACATCGAGAAAAATGGCTGCAGGAATAAGATTAGAGTCTAAAGATTGTCGTATAAACTGAAGAAGTTTATTACAAGCATGTTCAGTAGAGTACTTTGCGCGAAACCCAAACTGATGCTTATGGAAAAAAGATTTAGCTTCAAGAAACCTGACCAGACGTTTGAGCATTGGCCTTTCAAATATCTTAGAGAACACTGACAAAAGAGAGATCGGCCTATAATTCCCAGGATCCTCACGGTCACCTCCTTTAAAGAGAGCTATCACACGCGACAATTTAAGACGTTGAGGAAATACTCCTAGTTGAAATGACCTATTAATCAAATGGCAAAGTGGCAAGGTGTATTCCCCCTTTTTTGAAAATCCTGGAAATTTTCTCAAGCTCGTAGTTTTAATAGGTAACATTAAACTTAATGAACTTTAAATATTTGGAATCAAGATAAAAAGCAAATTCTTTTGATGCACCTATTGTTATAAAATTCCTGTTTTTAGAGTTTCGATAACTATTTGGTCTAGTCACTCCTTACTTACAGTTCATGGCAATGACTTGTTTCATAATCTTAATAGATACATAAAAGAAAATTTAGATTTCTAAAGGGGAAAATTCTCATTTCTGTGAGCGTCTTCAAATAAACTATGCTGCGTAGAAATAGAGAAGACTGCTGTCAGTGAAAGAATAAGCTTTTCAAAAAAATCCTGAGATATTTTTTTTTTTTTGGGGGGGGGGGGGCTCTGGCTCCCTAAGCTCTTATTCCCACTTTCTGGTTAGAAGTCAATATCGATAGAATTTTACAAAGTTATATGGAAAGTTAGCTTGATAAGCACGCCAAAATCAAAAATCGGTACAAAACCATAGGGCTAAACATAGACAGACCGGCAGCAGCCCGGTTCGCCGTAATATTTTTCTCCGTGCTGGCACTTCTTTAATCGGCAGTGTGCCACCGATAAACAAACATGGAATTGGGGTCTAGTCAGGGTAAATTAGTAGTTGCAATATTAGTCAGAACAAACCCCTTCATTAGAATCGTCTCTGCTTGAACTGCTGCTGCATAATTGTCACGAGAAGAAGTTAAAGGCCTGAACTGTTTAACTGGAAAACAACCCCCCCTCCCCCGATATTTTGGTAACTCGGTAAAAAAAAATCGTAAAGCGAAGCGTCCCGATTTTTTCCAACGCCGCTAAATTTTGTTTGGTTAAATTAAAATCAAGAAAATACTGACATCTACAGAAAGTTCAAACTTGGTCGGTAAACGCAGTAGTTTTACCAACTGCTGCCGTGAGTATACAGATGGTACCACAATTTTCCATTTGGTTAAATAAAGAGCATTAAAATAGTGACATGATATGTACCGAAGTATGAATCTCGGTCGGTAAATGCAGCATTTTTACCGAGTCGGTAAATTCTCTTGCTCTCCCACCCCCCCCCCCCACAATTTGGCTAGTAGCAGCCCTTTTCCCCTAAATGCGGTTAGATTATCTAGAAACGATTTACGACAACCTGTGCCTTAATGGAGAAAAAGTGCAAGTCGAAAATCACTGGAAAACAAAGCTTGCTTAGGCCCGTTTTTTAGCACTAAGATTTTACATCTTTCTGCAAGATTATCGTTTTTTAACCCATCTCTGTTCTAGGATCTTACACCCACTGATGTTAGCAAAAAGTGTGAAGACCGCCACTGTTTTCCCATATAGAACAATGATGAGAGAACTTTGATGATCTACTCATCATTGTTCTCAGACCGCTGATCAGAGCAGAATGATGAAAGAAGTTTGCACAAAAACGACCAAAGATGTAAGATCTTTGTTCAAAGATTTCACTTTTTAGCGTTTTCTGACAAAAGATGTAAGATCTTAGCACATTGATGTGTGAAAAAACAGGCCTATTGTTTTCAGACCGCTGATCAGAGTAGAATGATGAAAGACGTTTGCACAAAAACGGCCAAAGATGTAAGATCTTTGTTCAAAGATTTCACTTTTAAGCGTTTTCTGACAAAATATGTAAGATCTTGGCACAATGATGAGTGAAAAAACGCCCCTCTTATAAGACCAGCTGGTGAACCTTGTCACAAATAAACAGACGAAAAAAAGCATATTAATTAATATTTAACAACGTTTCAATTATTATAACATATTTTTCTCAAAAACTAGGGCTAACTGATGCGCCTTAGAAATAAATTCCCAATATTTTGAAAATACTACTCATTTTGTAAAGTTGTTGATTAAAAAATATAGGAAACAGTCGAAATTGTTGCGAGTGGAATAACTTGAATTTAGTTCTAAATACTACTTGCCGGAAACATTTTCTACCAGAAGCTTAGATTCAATTTCCAAGTCTGACCAGCTCTTGACTTCTCATGGGTAGTGGCCCAGGCACCCGACTGCTTTCTTCTAGTCACAAAAATTATGAAGGTCTAAATCGGGTCAAAACTTCCCAAATTTTCGTTGATAATTTTCCCAAATTTCGTTTATTATCAACGAGAATTTGGGAAGTTTTGACCCGATTTAGACCGTCGGGTCAAAACTTCCCAAATTTTCGTTGATAATTTTCTCAAATTTCGTTGATTATTTTCCCAAAATTCAAAAGCATTAAAAATTCACGTAATTAATGATTGTGACAAAGGAGATGGGTTTTGTCTGCTTCACAATGCTTGAAAGGTATGTCAGCACGTAATTGTATAACGTTTTGACCCAATTTGGACCACTGTTCACATATTTTTACTGATAATTTTTCCCAAATTTTTGTTGATAATTTTCCCAAATTTCGTTGATTATTTTCCCAAATTGTTTAAAAACATGTGAAAAATTTGGGAAAATAATCAACGAAATTTGGGAAAATTATCAACGATAATTTGGAAAGTTTTGACCCGAAGGTCTAAATCGGGTCAAAACTTCCCAAATTTGCGTTGATAATCAACGAAATTTGGGAAAATTATCAACGAGAATTTGGGAAGTTTTGACCCGATTTAGACCTTCATAAAAAATCCTACTGGCAGCATATCTGCTTTGTTACCAGGTTGCAACTAACGCCCTCTATTTCTTTTAAATATTGAGTATGAAGATAAGTTTAAGTCAACAGAAAATTTGAAATTGAGGACTGAAGAATTTTGCTGATAATCTATTTTGGCCTTCTTGTAAGTCTAAGGTCTTGATTTGGCCTATAGTTTGCTAAGAAATAGATCTAACTTAGGCTATCCTCTCTTCTCAGCAGAATGAAATGGGTTCTTTACCAATATCATACTTGCATTTATGACAATGAACCTGCCCTCCCCCTGATGGTGCCATAACGTTAGGCCTAAATATATACCAAATCATATTATTGAGTTAGGAATAAAGTGAATACACCATTCGGTGCCTTTTTTTATGCTGATTACAAATATAATAATAATTTCTATCAGAAAGGAATTTCAGCCCCTCCCCTATATATGCCAATTCAGGGTATATATTTCTACATTAGGGGGGAGGGGGGCAAATTTTATTTCTGATGTAAATGGGAGGTAAGTTTAAACTTTACCCCCACCCCCCTAATGTAGAAATATATACCCTGAATTGGCATATCCTAGGGGGGGCTGAAATTCATTTCCAATAGAAATGATTATTATATTTGTAATCAGCATAAAAAAGGCATTGAATGGTGTATTCACTTTATTCCTAACTCAATAATATGATTTGGTATATATTTAACCCCATAACCTGTATAGCTAGCCTACACCTTTGATGCAAGCTAGGCCTAGTGTAAGATCCCTAGGCTTCTAGGCCTAGCCTGGCTAGACAACTAATCATCACATCAAATTTTAATCTGGCTAAATCCTAGAATAGTGGTTCACTTTTTTCTCTCTCTTTTTCTCTCATCACAAGGAGACATGCTAGAACAAAAAGCAAGACACTCATATTTCTAATTTTACCCTAGCCTATGTTCATTTTTGTAATTTTGTTCATGTTTTGACTATACATCCCCAGCTCCCCTTCAACTGTCTCACATAGGCCTAGTCCTAGAGACTGTCAAAAACAAAACAACAACAAGGAATTATGATTCATTGATAGCTTACTTGCTGCATATTTAAAGTAATAATCTCATCATTTTATTTGTTAATATCTTTATTTAGCCTTGGGCTATGTAAGAATCTGGTAAAAGACTATTCAACCCTGAATTTAGAATTTTAGATTTAGAACAAAGTATCTAGGCCTAAATCTAGGACGGATTTAATCTAAGACAATTATTATGAAACAGCATAATTGTTTTTAGCTAGGCTAAGCTAAAGGGGTCAATTTTGTCTAATTTCAAATGTCAAAAAACATAAGTTTTCCAAGATTGTAGTCAGTCAATCCCAACTAGCCTAATCCAAACTATCAGCCAATCCCCAATATGGTATCTAAACCTTGATAGGCCTAGGCTACGTCATCAAAGATTAGGAACCTGTTGTCTATGCTTAAGAAAGATATATTTGAATCCAGACATTTGTCTGAGATTAGGCACTGTCTGCATAGGCTACTTTGAGTGTTGGTAAATTTGCAGTTTTCTCATAATTTAGCTAGGATGAAAAGTAAATAGGTCACTTGATGCAGGTACTTTCCACAATGGTAGGAAGAACTTAAATTGATCTTTACCTTACTGTGCTCAATTAAATATGGTTTAAACATCAAAATGAATTTCTTGCCAAGAAATCTTACAAGCCTGTAGAAACTTTGAAACCAACCAAAAATATTGTTAACTTATTCTAATAGATAAATATTATAAGATATTTTCTATCTGATAAAGAATGAATTGCAGCTTATTAAGCTCTGAAACACAATAAACAAATAATGAATTGCAATAGGTTTCAAGATACAACTCAATAATTACAGTTGGCTATTGAATGCTGAAAATCACAGAGTAAGCTTAGTTGTTGGCCACTTCCAAAGGAAATATGTTAATGAACTAAAAGTACTACAACTACATTCCTTATTTTATGCTCCCAAAATATCCTCACCCACCCCTAATATTCCTGGATATAGCCCCTATAATATTATCCTGGTCTTTTGCATCTTGTGAGTCTTCTTTATCAACCAGTTTTCATGCATTTTTGACCTGTAGAAAAGCATTCCACATAGAGATTAATATAGTTTTTGGGTAAAAAATATTGTTTGAAATAATAAAAAAATGTAGGGAATGGAAGGAAACACAATAATTTTATTAGCATAACCATGCTTCATATTATGTAGTTAGAATGTCATTGTTTTAATTACCTTAAATTGCAGCTAGGAGCAATCTAAGAATTTCTCCTTGAAGAGCTCTGGAATGATGACTATTTGTATGCAAGGATCATTGGTGACCAGGTGCTGCTCCATCTTTGGTAGCATCCCAATTGAATTTACACTCTCTGGAGGACCACTCAGCATCTAGCCTTCATTTAGAAACATCAACAGATTCAGCAGCAACTGTTTCATCGGATAATTTGTTCCAATTATTGACAATACATGTTGAGAAGAATTGAGTACAAACTCTAGATATTGTAGACTGCTTGACAAGTTTCAGGTGATGACCTCTAGTTCTTGAATTGGTACTAACAGTAGGAAATAATGCTGGGAGAATATTAGCCCTCAATAACTTAAAGGCTAAAATGGCATCCTCTCTATTTCTCCTGTAAACAAGTGTAAGGAGATTCAGCTTTGATAGTCTTACAGGTAGGAAAACTCTTGCATACCAGATATCACTTTAGGGGCATGTTTCTGTACAGCTTCAAGAACTTTTATTTCTTTTTTTAAAATATGGGGAGGCAAGTGACATTCCAACTTCAAGCTTAGGACACACAAGTCCCTTATAAAGAAGACTGATGACTTTAGTAGAATGAGTGGAAGTGATATGCTTAATCAAACCCAAGGTTGAACCAGCCCCAGCATTAGACCTCTTAGCATGAGTGCTGAATTTTAATTCATTGTCAATAGTGACACCAAAATCTTGCTCATTATTTACAGAGGAGAGTGGATGGCTTAAGAAAAAATAAGAGCAGCAAGGATTCTGTTTGCCAAAGTAAATGATATGGTACTTGGCAACATTGAATTTAAGAAGCCAGGCCTCAGTCCATTAACTGAGCAGTTGAAGATTATTTTGTAGCAAGGCATGATCTTCACAGGACAAAGCTGGTCCAAGAAGCTTCAGGTCATCTGCATAAAGAGTTGATTTACTGCTGATAATGGAAGGAGCATCATTGATGAAAATATTAAATAGTATAGGACCCAAGACACTTCCCTGAGGAACTCCACTCAGAACAGGCGTTGAGGAAGAAAGAATACAATTTCCAGAGTCATCAAACAACTGAACACATTGGTTTTGCAAATAAAGAAAATCAAGGATCCAGAGCAGGGATTTCTCCTCAAGCTTTACTGTGCATAATTTAATTGCAAGTTGATTGTGACACACTTTGTCAAAAGCTATAGAAAAATCAAGCAGAATCATGTCAGCAGGCACCCCAATATCAAGCAACTTGGGGATGTGATCATATGATTCAAGGAGATTATTGTCAACAGGTCTTCCAGAATGAAAGCCATGTTGTGAACTGTGTAAAATATTGTTTGCTTCAAGGTGTTGAACAGGCGTTGAGGAAGAAGAATACAATTTCCAGAGTCATCAAACAACTGAACACATTGGTTTTGCAAATAAAGAAAATCAAGGATCCAGAGCAGGGATTTCTCTTCAAGCTTTACTGCGCATAATTTAATTGCAAGTTGATTGTGACACACTTTGTCAAAAGCTTTAGAAAAATCAAGCAGAATCATGTCAGCAGGCACCCCAATATCAAGCAACTTGGGGATGTGATCATATGATTCAAGGAGATTATTGTCAACAGGTCTTCCAGAATGAAAGCCATGTTGTGAACTGTGTAAAATATTGTTTGCTTCAAGGTGTTTAGCAACTGCAGAATTGATTATTCTTTCAAGAACCTTAACAACTGCTGATGGGTCAATAATTTTCAGGAAGGTTGTTTCTACCTTTTTTAAAAATAGGAATGATATGTGCTGTTTTCCAGTCCTGAGGTAGTCTAGAAAGATTTAATGATAATTTGAACATTTTAATTATTTTTTTTTTTATTTCTCCTAGGTCAATGTCAGCAACCATCAAGGAGGGGGTATGTACATTATCAGAAAAGTAACCTTAATGTTTGGAATGAGCATAAACTAAAGAATCTAACAATACTACGTTTATTTATTTAACTTAGTTCCTTTAGAAGTGATCAACCATGAAAAGTTTATCTTGCCAGAAACAATTGCAATAGCCTCATTGAATGTGGAGATAATAATCATTGCTGCTATAATTCCATCCCCATCCCAAAAGAGGGCTAGATACAACTCAACTGTAGGCTATGGAAAAGTTTGTTGATTTATTTGGTATTTTTTGTCATTATTTAGGATTATAAATGTTGAAATTCTACATGTGAGACTCTGCTCTCTTGGAAAGTTGTGTTAGGTAAACAAAACTTGGAATATTTCTAGGGTCTATATTTTGCCCCAGAAAGGTTCTTTAATGTGTCTCCTCCACCCCTTTTGCTCTAAATGGCAATGTCCTGTGATGAATTATTAAAACTGTGTTTTATAAAAATTTCAGAAATAGATCTACTGCACATACATCTGTTCTGAGCCTTATAACATTGCTAAATCCCAATTTTTGTCATAAATTAAAAAAGAAATCCCAATGTGGTCTAAAATATTAAATCATTAGAATTATGTTCTCTAAACCTGAAATGCAATTGAAAAATATAATTTTTTTTCTAAAGTTAAGGTAGGTTAGATATGTCTTATTTCTAAGCCTTTGAAACAGGGGAAGAGTACATGTAGAAGCATGAAAGCATGTTCCTAGGACATGATTTAAGCTCTGAACTCATTCCAGAAAGGTTCATTCTCTGAATACAATCGTTTTCCACAATAGCAAAAAGCCTAGGCCTTCATCTAGGTCTTTCCTTATAAACCAACTGTTCATAAGAAATTAACACAAAATTAATGGCAAACCCATAAAATCAGTAAACTTTTATATATAGCTTAGGGCTATATCTAGTCTGTCATAAGGGTGGGGGGGGGATGACTAGAATGCAATTTTGATGATAGTGACTAGGGTAATACATCAAGCACTTGGACACTGCAGAATCTTGGACAAATATTTCAATTCAAAGGTATCTCATAAATTTTGACATTAACCCTTTCAGCCCTGAATAAATTTCCTGCACAGGAAAATTCTAATTTTCTAGTATAGGGCTCATTTCGACCTTAGAAAACTTATGGCTGTGTTAGAAAACCGTCAGGGTACATGTTCTTAGAAATCTCGATCCCTGTCAAAAGACAGTAATGGGACTATAAGGGTATACCACCAAGACAACTTTGTTCAAACAAAAAAGGCACAAAACATATGCACAAAGTCAAGTTTCAAACTCAGTGAACATGGTACATCTTGAAGCAATTCCTGTCTTTGTTCAGACACAGCACAACACAGCATTTACTCAGTCATACTGGATGCTTTCAATTGTGTAAGTTGATTGCACAGCAGGTTGGGACAGTGAAGGAGCTGGAGAACTCTTGGCATCTTGTTGCTGGTAAGGATGACCAGCTCCTTGTTTAGAGATCTGCTCCTCATATTCACACTTCAGCAATGCTTCTGCAGTTTCGCTCTGTATCTCGAAAAGTGACAGAGGTCCACTTTCTTGTCTTTGTTTCAATTCAATACAAGGCAACAAGATGATTCAGCTTGTCTACTCCTCCCATGTTGAGGTTATAGTGACCAATAACATCAGGTCTTTTCACACCAACCTTCTCCTTCTTCCAGTTGCTCCATCTTTTCACTACTCCACCTGCACCTGTACTGCAATAATTCGACGCCATATTTACTGCACTATTGTCAAACCAACGCACAAGGACGAGTCCCTTTGCAATGTTGATAACTTCGTCCCACGACCATTGTCCTTTCTTCCTAAGATCCTTCTCATCTACAAGCTTTGCTTTGGCTATCCTGCCCTTTCTGATAGTTCCTGCTGCAAAGAAGCCATCTACTGTCGACTTTTCAAGCAATGGTAACGTTGTAAAGTATTTGTCGAAATATACTTTGTGATAGAGATGCTTGTCAATTTTCTCCAGCAGACTAAGAACAATGGCTCCTCCCAAACCTCCAGCTGTTTCTCTGTACTCCTTCCCAATAGGGGTACTCTTTCCCTGATAAACTTCAAAGTCATACATGGTACCAGAAGAACCACAGAGAACTAAGTTTTCCAGCCCCTGCAGTCTTGGCTTTGACTTTATGTATTGCTTAATCCTTGTCTGGCTTTTGAAGGGGATAATCTGCTCATGTACACATAGGTTTTCCTCCCTTTCAAGGTCCAAACACCATGCTCAAACAAGGGACAACACAGGCCTGACTTTCCATAACACATCATTTTTGTTCCTGTCCTCTTTGGACGCAAAGTGGAGATGATTCCGTAATTTATGGTATCAATCTGTTGGAAGTGTTCTTGCAACTATGGGAAGAAAGTACTTTCTGTTCCAGTAAAGTCGTATCTACAAAAGATTCAGGGATCCCATAAGGATTGAGATCCCAACCATTTGGTGAATCTCTTGGGCCAGACTTTTGCCTCTGACTGCTATAGTTTTACTGTGTTCCTTCATATGGTATAAGTCAGTCTTTTCAGCCATAGTCTCAAAAAACTTAAGCGGAATGTACTAGTAGAAGTATTCGGAAGGATTAATCGCCTCAGTCTGAGAGTCCCAGTCTTGTCATTTGACGTACACTGACTTGTGAAAATTCTGACAGCCCATTAGATGGCACTAGTCTCTAAATAGAACTCTTATTGATTAGTTTCGACCATCTAGTTTTAAATGATATTACAAAAGTAGACAAATAAATGATATGCCTACTTGAATTTCTAACTAGAAATTACCCACCTCTAACAGACTTTTTCACACTTTTTTTCTAATTAAATTTTTGTCCACTGTAATGTTCCAAACAACACATGTGATACATCAATAGATTGGTAGATGTCTCAAGAATACAATGAGCATGGTTTTAGTTACTACTTTTCACACTAGATAGCATCTGGTGAGCAAAAATTAGCCACCCGTCATTTGACGGGCTCCGGGGCGAAAGGGTTAAGTTCTCAATCTTGGTTATGATATAGATTAATTTAAAACACGTTTTCACAAAACAAGTTTTTCAAAGAAAATTGATGAGCTCCATTAAGCCAAAAATGAGCAGAAATAAAGTCAAATAATCTTCCTATCATAAATTACCACAAATTACCATCAATAAATGAATAAAACCTAAAAAACAGAAATTACAATAAATAACCAAGTCAAAACATGCAAAAATTAACATGAGTGGGGCTGACAAGCCCTGCCTTCTAAGACCAGAACTTAATTTGCACTTTACTGAAACCAAAATATATTTTAAATGTTTTCACTTTTCTGACCTTAATAAATAAAAAATTATTGAAACTTTAAGGAATAAATATCAGTATATGTATATTAAACTGACAGTCTATTGTCATTTGTTTTTTTGTTCTTTCAGTAAGGTGCAAGTTATGTTCTAGTCTTGAGAAGGCATGGGGACTGTCAGCCCTGCTCATGTTGATTTTTGCTTGTTTTGTGGTTGACTTAGTTATTTATTGTAATATATATGTGTTTTGGTTTCATTTATTCATTCATGATGATTTTTGGTAGTTTTATGCTTGGAAAATTACTTGACTTTATTTCTGCTCATTTTTGATGTAATGGAGCTCTTTACTTTTCTTTTAAAAACTTGTTTTGCAGAAAAAGTTTTCTAAATTAATCTATATCATAACCAAGATTACGAACTATATTTCAACCCCAAAGGCCCTTCAATCCCAAAGGCGTTGTTATGTGATTTTTGCACTGTTTTGAACGAAGGGCTATGTCAGAATTTTTATTGGATGCATTTGGGGAAAATAAGCTGTGAGGAGAGGGTGGGACTAGTTGCCCTCTGATTACTTTGACTTTTAAAAAGGGCACTAGAACTTCTGATTTCCAATCCTATGAGCCCCCTCCAAAGGTTAATCAACCACCCTTTCCATAAAAATCCTATATTCCCCAGGGCATAGCTTATAATTCTTGCCCTGGGGGCTGTTGGGGGGGGGTCATCTTCGAAGACATAATTAGTGAACCTCTCAACTACAATGAACAAAATGGCTATCTAAAAATTTTGAATGGGTATATTTGGGGAAATGATAGTTGTGGGGGGGGGGGGCTGGTTACCCTTCAATCACTTTTGAATATTAAACAGGGCACTAGACATTGCAATTTTCAATTGAATGGGCCCCTCTTGAAGTTTCTACAACAACTCCTTCTATACAAAATGCCCTGGTCTAAAACCAACAAATAAATAATACATGGTGCCCATATCACTCTTCAATTAGGCAGTACTGGCAGTACTATTTTGCTGCCTATGATTAAACACAATAAAATTGTATCTGTTGAGAAAATTCTTATAGGCCTAACTTCTTTTTAATTTTTTTTGTTTATCGTGGATTACATTTTTGACAAAAATAAAGAAAATCTTTGGACACAACTTTTTCAGAACTTTTAGTTTCCAATCAAATTAGCTTTTTCAAAAGTTTCTATGAAATTGGTAGCTATTATAGAGCAGCACTGCCTATGATATTGTTTATATGCCCTTTTGAAAACCTGCATGCATATAGTTTTTTCGTTTAATAGAAACTCTCCCTAAACGTTCCCTAAAAATTTCACCTTAATACCCTTAGCGTCGTTAGTTACAGTAACTGTAGTGTTACTACTAATAGTACTAAAGTATTAATAGTAACAGCACTAGTAGCAGCAGTAGTATTAATGTATTGTCAATTGAACATCATTCTCATCAAGTCCTGGAAGTTTCAGTGTAATACTATTAACCATTGCTGATATATCCTTTGGATAATCTGTAGTTAAAGTAGTTGCAATAGAGGTAGTAGTTGAAGTGACAGTTTTAGTAATAGTAGTAAATGTTGCAGCAGTAGTAGTATTTTTAGTAGTATGTATGTATTGCCTTTTGGTAATTGATCTTCCCCCTTAAGCATTGTCAGAAAGTTCCAACTTAATGCTCAAATTTATTCTTGAGATACACTCTTTTGACAATGTGCATCCACATGGTGTCTTTTGATTCAGTTCAAATTTCCCATCAATCTAGTTCTGTGATGGTAGTAGTAGTTGTAGGAGTAGCATGCAAATATTGCCTTTTTGGTCAATTGATTGCCTCTCTTATAATTTCCTGAAAGTTCCAAGTTAATATACTTAGTCATTCCTGAGTTATGGCCTTTTGACAGCCTGTATAAATATAACATGTTTTGATTTAGTCGAGCACTCCCCTCAATCTTCTCTGAAAGGCTCACCTGTATGCCCTTTGTATTTTTGGGAAGGTTTTATTATTAATACCACATTTACACAACATATTAAATTCCCAACAAAGAGAAAACTTGACAGAGTCGGGAACAAAAAACATTTAACACATAGATTTAAATTAATTAACATTTAAAAAATATAAACAGTGAACAAATTGCCTAACTTACAGCCCTTGCCCTTAGGGCTGTGAGGGGGTTGACATCCCCAAAGGCATAATTACCGGATTTTTCAACAGTGCTGAAGAAAATAGATGTCTCAAATTTTAACTGGATGTTTGTTGTGGAAAATGATGGTCATGGGAGGGGACTGGTTACCCTCAATTCACTTTTGACTCTTAAAAAAAGCACTATAACTTCCTATTTCCAATTAAATGAGCCTTATCCAAAATTTATGCAACCACCCATTCTGTAGCAACCTTATATGCTCCTAAGGTAGAACTAGCAATCCTTGCCTCAGGGCTCTGGTGGGTTGTGTCAACCCTGGACGCTTTGTTATATGTTCTTTGGGTCATTTTTAACAAAATGACTATTGCACAATTTTGATCAGACACGTTTGGGGAAAAAGAGTCAGGTGGGGGGTTTAGTTGCCCTCCATCATTTTCAACTCTTAAAAAGGGAACTAGAAATTTCAATTTCCAATCCAATGAGTGTTTTTATGACTACTTCTTCTATACAAAGGGCCCTGGTCTAAACTCCCCCCCCCTTAAAAAAATAAATAAATAATATATTGTGCTCATATTGGTCTTTACTTGGCAGCGCTATTGTACTGCCTATAATAGTTTTAGGTAGTTGGGACTGGGCTAGTTATAAGGGGCTCACTACAATCTATAAAACATTTTTTAAATTTTGACTTAAATTAAGGCCACCCTTACATCCTAGCCTATTTAAATAAAATTATTCTGCTTTACAACACTTGACTTAGATTGAATCTATTATGGTTTTATGGGTTTAACAAATTTTTATGGGTTTTTAAAAGTTTTTGTGAACCCCCCCCCCCCCCCCCACAAAAAAAAACAAAAACTGGATACAGCCCTGTCCATAATCAATTAACACAAAGTGCTTTGCTGAATCTTGGTCAGAAAAAAAAACAATAGTATGTAGCAAATTATTATAAAACACCCCAATGCTCCACTTAATCATTCACTTGCAGATGAGATTAAATCCAAAAAGGTGTTTATATCAACTAAGAGATGAGTCACATTACCATTGGATCTATCTAAAATGTTTTAATAAGTTTGTAATTAGCTTGAATGCTTTGACAAAATACAAAATTAACAATTTTAAATGCACTGCTAGTCTACAGTAGAGCCTGATTATAGACACACACTTTAGGCTTCAGACTAATCCCTACCCCCCCCCCCCTGGATACAACTTTGATTATGGATTATAGCTTTTCCTGACTGACATCAAATCTGTTGTAACTCTCAGTTGGATTAACTTTTGGATTATGATTATGGGCTCATTTAGATGGATATTTAATGTAAGTGATGAATAACCATACTCATCAGTTTTTTTGTAAGTGCTTACTAAAGTAATACCTAATTGTACTTTAGTAAGTACTTTCAAAAGTGAACATTTTTAACTATTTGTAAAGACAATATATGAACAAGTTTGACAAAGATATTTATTTTTTCATATAACTGTACAATAATAACACTACAATCTACAAATCCACGCAAAGGCTCCATGGCCTATAGAAGGGGAATTATGAAACAAACCTCATAATGTTAAACTATTAAACATTTAAACATTTAACAAGTAAAGCATTTGCTTCATAAAATATGATTAAAAATCATGCATCCAAGTTTTTTTTTAGCAAGTACTCCCTTAAAGAAACGGTCCGTATCACCAGGAAGAAATGAAATAAACTAAATTAAACACAGCATATAAATAAAAAACAGATAAATAAACACACGTCTTAAAAATTTTAAATATCACTGGAGTAATCACTGGAATTAGCATGAATGTGCAACACAGAATGATATATACATTGTCTCCAGAATATATAGTCTCTAGTTTAATATCAATTGGGTAATGAGAATCTGGCGAAAATGAAATATAGAATTTATTTGAAAAATCTACATGTGCTCTATGTTATGACCCATGTTTGAAATTACAGGCTAAGATCTATTGGAGTATAGATGAAATCTAAGCTTATAAATAGCAACAGGTCAAAAAAACCTTGCGTATTATATAATGAATAGTTTTTTTTTATTTGCTAATTTAGCTGTCGTCCATTGACTTTTTCCAGTTTGGATTTTATCATGATTTTTGCTTATAAGGTCAAAACTTGTTTGGGGACTATTATGCAGCACATTGATGTTTGGAATTTTGATGTTATATATATATATATATATATATATATATATATATATATATATATATATATATATATATATATATATATATATATATATATATATATATATATATATATATTCTTTCTCTGAAGAAATTTGCAGTTGTTTGGCTTTTTTGGCTTAAGGAATAACGTGAATAATTTGTGAAGCATACATCAGAAATGTAACCAATAAAATTAAAGCTTATTTTTTAGCACAGAAGTACAGGATAATAATCCCTTTTTTCTCTTTTTCTGAAATTTGGCGAGTCTCAGCGTCGGCTGACCATCTAGAAGACAAAGGGGTATTAGAGGCCATTAGAGAATTCTCTCAGCGCCACAGGGCACTCCCAGAGCAGTTTTGGTAAAAATTGATTGGGGATCATAAATGCGTTTACCGTTTGAAAAGCTAATGAGAGGGTAGTTTAAAATAAAGGAAATGTATAATCTCTTGCTAATTGCTCATCAAAGCACTGTCTATTCAATCTATATGCAGCATAAGTAACATGCATCCTGTGTTGGCAAGGTTTCAGACTGTCCATGGTAACGAATTGTTAGTAAGGAGTAATTTGGCTCAATAGTAACAGAAACTCTAAAAAACGGAAGTTTGATATCAATAGATACATCAAAAGAGTTGCCTTGTTATGCTGATTCCAAATATATATAAGATTCATCAATTTTAGACTTAGGCCTACCGGTCAGAATCTAAAAACCTGAGAAGATTTGCCTGGTTTTGAAGACAGAGGGAAATACTCTTAAAAGTCATAGAATCTTAAAGAGAATCACATCATCAGATTCAGCGTAGCAGAGAACTGTAGAGTTTCAAGCTCCCATCTGAAAAATGTGGAATTTTGTATTTTGCCAGAAGAAACATCACGGATGACTTTTTATTTGCCTTTTTGTTGTTTTTTTCTCAATGGGTGAACATGTCAAATAAATAGTTCTAGAATATCAGGGGAGGACTCATTCAAACGGAAATTATGAGTTCTAGTGCCTTTTTTTAAGTGACCAAAAATTGAAGGCCAACAACCCCTGGGAAAAGGCCTATAAGCTATGGAATTTGCCCAGTTGTTATAGTATCTGTTATCGGGAAGTATACAGACGTTTTTTGGGGTGAGGTAAATTTTCTGATGGGGGATTTTCCACGGGGAAAATTTTCTGCTGGGAAATTTTCCATGGGGAAAATTTTTTCCGGATCGGAATTGTCTAGAGGATCTTTCTGAAGGGGGGGGGGATTTTACATGGGAGAAATTCTCCATGTGGGAGTTTTTCATAGGATGAATTCTCCAGGGGGAATTTTCTGCAGGAGCAACTTCATACTAAGGGGTGGGGGGATTTTCGGAAAAATTTTCCCATGGGAGGGAGGTTTCTGGCATGATTTGAAAGAAAATCAGAAATTAAAGTTTTTTTCAAATGATAGTGCGCTAAAAAAAAATTTCAGGCAGAATCGTCTGGAAGAAATTTTCAGTGAGAATGGAATTGTCTTGGGACGATTTTTTCTGGTGAAGGGTGTTTTATGTAGGAGGAACTTTCCATTGAGGGATTTTCTGTGGTGGGAAGGAATTTTTCATGGATGGGGGGCCAGATTTCCCGGCATTGTTTAAAAACGATCAAAAATTTAAATGTTTTTTCAACTGAAAGTATGGAACATCATCGAAACTTAAAACAAACAGAAATTATTACCTCGCTCTTTAAGCTAAAGTTCGACTTTTCGTCCCAAGTCTTTGCAAGCGACTCCTGAAATACAAGGGCTGTTTAATTAGAACAATAAGAATTTTTTTCAATACCAAAAAAGCGTGTAGAGCTAGGTATTGATGAGGGGGTGGCCGCCCTGATATATGTAATAATTTCTGTTGGTTTTAAGTTTTGTTGTTGCTTCTTACTTTCAGTTCGAAAAAATGTGTTTTTTTTTTGATTCGATCAAAGCAAGTATCAAAACAAGGAACTCCCATAATTGTCAAATTTTCAAATGTTCCTTTAAGCAGTTCCTTTAAGCTGATTTATAATGTTTTCAAGCAAGTATGCAAGAATATATTTAGGGACTGCTCTTTCTTGAACTTTAAAACATTGCTCTGTCAGAAAAAATTCACACTTTCTAATAATATAAGTTTCATATTTTGAATATTTTTATCTCGATACAAAACGGGAGAAGTTGAATGGCTTTTCAATGATTTGTGGGACAGTATGCGTCAGGTTTTAGTTTTTTATTGTTTTGTGGGATTTTCTATCCAAGTTTTGACAAGAGCACCCAATCAATTACAAATAGTTTGCCCTTACAGATTATAAAAGTTTATAATGGATGAGAGAGGATGATCCTTTAAGGTATCAAATCCCCTTTAGGCCTATGTAATAAAAACTTCCTTGCCCTAAGCTGTATATCTGTTTTTTTGCAGCTACCACTGTTTCTCACACTTCTTGCTTATATTTCCGGTGAGACTTCTCAGCTTGTTATGCACATGCTTATATTCCATTATGTTCCATTTTATTTCCATTATATTCCATTTTACCTTTATGTTCCATTTTATTTTCATTGTATTCCATTTAACATTTTTTTAGGACCTTCATGACTGCAACTTTGCTTTATTCCTACCATTTTAATGCTCATGCTACAAAAGCCAATTTTGCTGTAAAATGGAGTGAAGATGGAACAATTGCCGTATTAACTACAAAAGGGATATATCTTCTTGTGAGTATATTAATATTTTGAACTGTTTAGCTCTGAGTTTCAGCCCTTCTTTTTTTACTAATTAACTTAGGAAATGAGTTTTTTATGTTCAGATTAATGAGAGTTGGAAAATTCACTTTGTTTTTTACTTAAAAGGCTGTTTTTCTAGCATATGGAAACCAGTTACAGCGTGATTATTGTTAAAGAGAAAGGTTAGATTCGTTATATAAGGTGTGCACGCAGGAAATAGGGGTTTTGTGGCGAGCTTATGCCCTCAAAAAGTCAAAATTTGTCCTTTAATTTTTTTGTTCATATAAATCGCTTACACTTGCCTTTCTTTCGAAGTTGCCCCTCCAACCTCCACGGCGAATTGTTGAACCTCTACACCTCCCATGAAACAAACCTTTGTTAATGCGCCTGCCTCAAATATTACTTCCAAGGTCAAAATTAATTTAGAGGTCTATTGGACCAATTTCGTGCAGCTGCTCTGGGTATGTGATTCTGAAGAGAAGGTGGTGAATTTTTTGAGAAGTTTGGAAGAGCTGTTCTTTTGGCAAGAATTTGAGGATTTAATTAGCTTGAATATGTTCATAGCGAGACTTACCTTTCCTTCCTGTACCTATAGTAAAATCAAAGTCAAATAAGTGCATAAATGAGATTGTATAACTTGACTGAGAAAATATTGATCCTTTTAAACATAGTTTTCAATGCCACTGTTATTCCGCATCAGTTTAGAAGACCCCAACTTAATTCAAGCCTTAAAGGTCTTGTTGAGATACTGGCTTGTCATGACTGTAAGGCTTTCTGTAGTTGAAATTGAGGTCAACCTAAAACTAAAGAGAAAAGCGATGGCCCATTGGAAACGCAGTTGCATTGTAGCTTTTTAATACTAGTTGAGAAGAGTCGGGACTAGGTAAACATTTGGCTTTGGGTAGTTTTCTTTCTACAAGGTGACACCAAGCTGTTACCTTAAATTGAATCTAGAATCTAGAATTCTATCTAAATTTATGATTTTGAAGTCTAGAAGACCCCATTTAATCTAAGCTTTAAGAATTTGAATCCTAGCCTTAAAAATTTTGTAGGATGTATTATTAGATCCTTCAGTTGCAGATTTAGAAGCCAAAATTTAGAAATTGTGTACACCAGGCCCTTTTTTTCCATCCAACATATCTTTAATTACCTTGAATTGCACCTAGAACAAATCAAAGATTTTGGTTCTAGACGATCCCAACTCAATGAAGATTCGAGACTAAAAGTTTAGGTAGCTCTCATTCTAAAACACGATACCAAGTTCTAGCACTGTTTTCCCGTCCAACATTCCTTAAATTTCCTTACGCTGCACCTAGAGCAAATTAAAGATCTGATTCAAATGTGTTTCTTAAATTGCCTGATGGATTAAAATTTTGTACTTCTACCTAACGTCTAAATTACTCTTTTCTTGTCTAAAAGACTTTGGAGGGGGTTACGAATTTAAAAAAAATGCCTCAAAAATTTGTATATATGCAATTATGTTACATTTTTACAAGTCAGCAAAAATTTCGGAGGGGGATTCAAATCCCCTACTCCCCCCTCCCCCCTGGAGACGGCCATGGTCCTTCGCCTAGATTCTAAATCTGGCTTTATAAATGATTGGACGGTTTTTATGTAATGCAGTCTCTAACTCCAGTTTAAAGGCCTTTTGGGTGCTCTCCTCCCTCTGGTGATTGACCTCCTCTCCGGTCATGTCTGACACCCTTTCTAATATGTTTTTTCCTAAAGAAGGTGAGTCCGACTTAATCAATAATCCACTATACTGGGTTTGGATTTAATTTAGATTTCAATGATTTTTTTTTCGTTTGTTTCAGTTCTTTCGTTTTTTGGTAATTTTAACTACACTCCATGGAGATAGTTTTGAAAATAGTACTCAAAGAGTTTATAAGCAAGACAGGTTGCCGATCACATGGCTTTCTTTTCACTCATGCGCTTTTTTTTAACTTCAGGAGGTTTCAATGCGATCATTACGGAAAGCTTGTGTTTCTTGCTAAAATATAAATTGTTCACTCATGCTAAAATGGTGAATTACTGTCGTGTTGCAGGGTGTAAAAATTCTAACGGAAAATCTGGCCTCTCGTTTCAAAGGTTTCTTAATAAATAAAAAAAACAAATTATCTTTAGAGTTTCAAGTACCAAATGTATCAAGTCGCACCTTAATTCAATTTTATATATTTTTGGCGTCCACTTTCCTATCAGTATTATCCATTATTGTATGTTTACTAAGTTTATTTATTATTAATAAACATCGTCACTAAATCGATCTTAAGCTCAAACATGTGAACCGTCCTGAAAGACCTGCAAGACATGCGTCCTGAAAGACATCAGGTTTCTCCTGTGCAAGGTTCTCAATGTTAAATGATGGTTTTCAAAGGTTTTCAATGAAACAAATGTTAAATATCTCTGCTAGTGCTGAATAAGGCCAGTTAACTTAGTAGTATACTAATGTCCTTAGATGGTGCTCTGGTTGAAGTGACTGATATTCTGCATAAAAAGGAATCTCTTTCGAAAATTACGACTGCGGATTGGCAAACAGCTCAATAAACTTTCTTTAAAAATATTTGATATTACAGTAAAAGGAAATGTATTTAAGCCTAATGGGAAGAAAATTGCCCAAAAATCAGAAAAAAAATCAAAATTCAAATAGTTTGAATGCAAAACTTTACGTAGGGGAAAGGTCTTCTTACAATTTTAAAATCGGCTGGGGAAAGGTTATTTTAAAACCCCAGATGCAAATAAGAAGATATCCAGTCTGTTTCTTGTAGCTGACTCGCACGTTGTTCATGAAGTTAGCAAAGTCTTTCATGAATTAAATGCTGGTGTGGACCCCCTTAACCGAGATTTAAATCACCAAAATTTTACCTCTCAGTAGGTAATTAGCAGTTGGTTCGGCATTCAGAACCGAGCTTGTTGATTTTTGAATTTGATCAACTTGGTGGAAGACTTGAGAGCCAAGTCATACTCTAATTAGAGTAAAGTCAAGGCTGTCTCTGTGAGAGGCAAAGCTGGCATGACTTTTTCAGAGTTGTATAAAAACAATCAATTTCACTTGTTGATGATAGTCTGTCATCCATCCTAGGGTAGGCACTTTTTTATAATGT
Source organism: Artemia sp. Qi Xiang Cuo (assembly GCF_049724085.1). Classification (NCBI taxonomy): domain Eukaryota; kingdom Metazoa; phylum Arthropoda; class Branchiopoda; order Anostraca; family Artemiidae; genus Artemia; species Artemia sp. Qi Xiang Cuo. The sequence goes on along the minus strand of NC_142799.1, from coordinate 2,360,189 downwards.
GACTTACTGTTAACACTGATACACATTTACTGATGCTATATATGATAGCTCTTGTAAGATAAGAGCCTACCCTAGGCTTTATCTTACATCATATATAGCATCAGTGTTAACAGTAAGTTAACACTTACTTACTGTTAACACTGATTTTTATCATCAGTGTTAACAGTAAGTTAACACTTACTTACTGTTAACACTGATTTGTATCATCAGTGTTAACAGTAAGTAAGTGTTATTGTCACGTAACTAGATTTCCAGGTCCTCAATTTCAAAGTTTCTCATACCCCCCTCGCAGCTTTTACGCGACAATTTTCATGATATTGTCGAAAATTGACAATATCACGAAATTTGAAATTGAGGACCTGGAAATCTAGTTGGTGTGGATTTTCCGTTTGCTACGGAAAATCCACACTAAAGATGGATTTTCAATAAAGCCTTATTGACTTTATGGAAAATTTCCGTAGCAAACGATTCCAATTTCTTTTACAAACTAGATTTCCAGGTCCTCAATTTCAAAGTTTGTCATACCCCCCTCGCAGCTTTTACGCGACAATTTTCATGATATTGTCGAAAATTGACAATATCACGAAATTTGAAATTGAGGACCTGGAAATCTAGTTTGTGTGGATTTTCCGTTTGCTACGGAAAATCCACACTAAAGATGGATTTTCAATAAAGCCTTATTGACTTTATGGAAAATTTCCGTAGCAAACGATTCCAATTTCTTTTACAAACAATAGACATTATTGAAAGGAAGAATTTTACATTTTTTCAGATCAGTTTAACCAGCCGGTTGATTCATCGCTGGCAAAAGTAATAAATTATTATTCAGTTTCGAAAGACCACCTTCTCTCCATTTGAAAATGTTGCCTTAGATTTCTGCTACTTTCGGTTTACTTTGCAGAATATTTGAAAGAACTTAAACAAAGGTTAGCGTCTTTCTGACGGCCATTAAGTACTTCATGAAAGTTTACCGAAAAAAAAAACGAATTAACATAGTGTATGACTAGTCACTTTGTTGACGGCATGTAAATGGCCTTAGTGTTATCTGTGCAAACCGTCTATATCCGGCCTAAGATTCTCAAAAATCGATATGAATTGGATCTTTGGCGATTTAACACGGTAAGATAGGAAACTAGGCTGCAGCCCCACTTTTACTGCATAGCCTGGTGACTTAACTAACAAGGTAGAGAGGTTCAAAGAGAACATGTTAACTGAGACTATTAATCTGTTTCTTTACAACACTAAAGATGGATTTTCACTGCTACTAATAGAAATATTAAATCTTTTGTTTTCTTGAATTATTTTAACCTGAAATTTCGGTCTGCACAAATTAGGGCTACGGTAACTTGGGGAAATTCTTGGTAGGATAAGCAGCATTAGGTCTAGCTGACGTTATGCTGGTATAGGAGACAATGGGGTTTTTACCTATCCTGTATTTTGAAGTCTCTGAAGGAACAAGTCTGTGATAACTATTTAAAAGACGTAAGCTTGGAAACAATTTTAGAGTAAAACCGAAAACCATGGGCTTTTTCCCTACCTTGGAAGGTAGTTGAGTTGGGAAATGAAACTTCCAGAAATTGATCTAGACCAAAGATTATGTCTTAGGAAGTTATTTTTAAGCCCAAAAGAGTAACAATGTTTGCAAATAAATGACAAACGTTAAAAGGGGCTGGTAAATTTTTTTCCACACTAGAACCAGCTTCAAGTCTAAGCTTTTCCCGCACTCTTTGTATCTGGCATTAAGGGTTGTCTTTTCTTCTAGTGAGAGATGAGGTTCTCCACGGTTGCCTTATTGTTGTTTTCCTGTCTACAGTCATCTGCACCTCTTGATATAACTGAAGATGTTTTTGGAGGCAATCGCTATTTCGTACCTGCTGCATTTGGAGACTTCAATTCAGACAAACTGACCGATTTAATCGTCATTCAAGAGGATGGTGTAAGTGTGGAAGTTCTTCTGGCTAGCAGTGAAAAACCATTTTTAAGGTCCGGAGGAGTGATCTGTCGCTTCAATCATATAAGTGTTGAAAGTATTGTGCCCGGTGATTTTGATGGTGACGGACATATGGACTTGCTAGTGGTTGGAAGGCAAGCAAAAGATAAGAAACATAGGAAAAGGCTTTATATTCAATGGGGCGATGGTAAAAGTCTCAAGTGTCAGAATGATGATAAGGACACTATTTTAATATTAGAAGGACAACCGCTGGTGTTAGATTATGAAGGTGACATGATTCATGATATCTTTGGGGTTGATTACAATGGAAATGATCCAAGTGGGAGAAAATTTTGGATTTTTGATACAGATAGGAAGATACATGATAGCATAGTCATGGACAATAATGCAACATTAAGTATTCCCCATTCACACAGTTATATAGATCTAAACCAAGATTTCACTGCTGATTTACTTCTAACTGCAGATGATGGATATGAATATTGGATTAGAACTTATTCTGGATTCGAATTGAATAAAACGATTCCAAAGCCAAATGTGAGAAGGGGTGGAGCAATTGGGCAGTCGTTTTTCATGGATTTTGACTTAGATGGACGCATAGATCATTTGATCCCCATATGTGATGATGTTGACTGTTTTAATAGCAGTGTGTTTGTATACCCCGGTGACAAATGGATCAATTTGGATTTGGATTTGAAAGATATTGAAGGGAATAAATGGAGTTTCGTGCATCCATCATCAACAGAATACAAATACCTTGAAACTTTGACATTAAGAGTTGGAGATTATAATTTAGACGGATATCCTGATATTATAGCTACACTGACTTTTAATGGAATGTACAAAGTCTTTCTTCTTGAGAATTTAGAGTGCAAAACATGCCCTCTTAAACGAAAACTTTCCTTGGGCTGGTCTTACTTTTATGAACTTAATTCTACAATAATGGGCACATTTTATGATATAAATGAAAATGGTGTGTTAGATGCTATTCTTGTTAAACAAGGACCAGACAGGCTAGAAGCTGCTGCGATTCGGAATGTAATTGAGTATGATGCGTATTTTCTGAAAGTGCTTGTTACCACTAGTAGGTGTCACTCGAATTGCTCTACTCCTAAAGGGCTAGCTTATGGAACCAATCTCCCTGGCCCTATGCTATGCTACAAAACATATGCGAATGAAGGTAAATTTCGAGAATCTTGCGTTCCTCAGCTACCCCAGAGCTCTCATTTTGCTCTCCAACTTCCCTATGCGCTCTTTGGTCTTGGACGCATGCCAAATTTTGTTGAAACTTTGCAAGTGGGTGTCAGTGAAGGTAAATATCACGAGTGGACACAGATTATTCCTAATTCCCAGGTTGTTATTGTACCTCCCGTCAATGGTGATAAGCGTTGGAAGGCTAAACTCTTTGTAACCCCTAGTAGAGGGATTATGATGACTGCAGTTGCCCTTGGTGGACTTATAGTATTTCTTTCTTTGTTAATATTTTTGCTACATAAAAAGGAAAGAAAAGAAGATCGTATTGAGAAGCAACAAGAGGCTCATAAATTCCATTTTGATGCTATGTGATCACCTGCTCTTTGCTTTATTCGTGTTATAGCTGTAACTTGTGTACTTGGCTGTAGCTTGTGTTTTGTTCATACAAATAAATACCGAATTTCCTTGTTCATCAAATTCAAGCCTAGACTTACTTGTTTATTTTTACTGCTTTCTATTAAAATGCCATATAATCACACCTCTGCACCGGGGGAGTAGTCTTCAACCAAGAATGGTCTCAAGAACCTCCCCTCCCTTGGAAAAGTAATTTCCCGAAAAAGACATCCGTGTCCTTTATAGGAAACTTACTTCCAGGGGAGTCTCTAGGGAGACCTACCCTAGGATTAAATTTTAATTCATATATGTATATAATTTATTAATAACATCAGAATCTCACTATGTAATTTTTTTAATATTTTAGAACTAGAATAGCAACTCTTTACTCTTGAAGCTATGACGTAGATAATTTTGGAGACCACACTGCCTTGCCATGACGATAAATAAAAGTTGAAATAGGGATAAAATCCTTTTAATAGACAGTGATGATGATAGCAGTGATAGAAATGCTTTTTATCAAAATGCTATATAATTTATCAATACCCCAATTGACGCCAACTGTTCGTAGTCAGTGACAATTGCGAGAATTTTGGATCTTACAATTTTTGAAGTAATAAGAATTTGATATAAAACTTTTCTTTCTGCAGGGTGTATTCTCTTGAAATCTGTATTACTTATGTGTTCTTCTTATAAAGCAAAATTGTGAATTTGAATGGCCTACCTACGCTATATATTATTCTTGAGCTTTTTAGAGTTTAAAATTTTGGTCTAAAAAAATACGACATTTTAAAGAGAATAGATAAGGTTTTTTGAAAGATACTGGGAGGTCATTCCAATTCAGCCAATTGCTTATACAGAGCTATTCCATGTGTTTGTGGCGCCCGGAGAAAAATCAATTACACCGCCCCGTCCTGAATCAAATATAAGCAAAAAATAGCCAAATCGAAATGAAAAAAATTGATCAAAGTAGGCAACTCTCCAATCGTCCAGGCAGCTTGCCCCGAACACCCTCTCCCTTTGAACTCTACTGGTGATTCCTAATGCCAGATAAAAATAAAAAGCATTTAGGTACCTAAGCAAAAGTCCCATCTACTACCTTACCCAAGGTATTAAGGTTGATCCAACTACCAATTATTTCTACAAAGAGAGTAATTTTACACCAAATAAATAATCCGTATAGGATTTTGAAAATCTGTTGCCTCTTTGGAAAGGACCCAGCCGAATTGATCATTACTATATTTGGCTATTGTTCATTTGCCATGCAAAATCTTATCATACAAAAATAAATATATAATTTTTGTGTCCAGGTGAAATGCATGTTGATAGAGCCTCACCAAAACCAACCAGCACTTGGCCGCATCAAATCTGATCCAAATGAAATCTTGTTTTTCAAATAGTTTACGTATCATGAACTTATTGTTTCTACCAATGGTAAATTAGATGAGGAAGCTCAACGCCGTATAATTAGTAGGTCACGGAAAGCCATGCACAAGGAGACAAAAAAAAATATGACAATATTTAACGCCTATGTCCTGTCGGTCCTAATGCAGTTGCGTGACAATTAGCTTTCGTTATCAACTTTATTGAAATTTGTTGATGTCGTAAATAGATGTGTTATGAGGTTTCAGCGATGTGGTAAATATTAATTATGTAAGGCAAATTAAAGGCATTAAAGATAAAGATTCTTTATTAACCAAAATAGGGAACGCTAGCGCAGGTATGTCGTGCCAGCGACAATCAAATGCCTGTCGTGAATCAAATCAAAAGTATAAAGTTCACAGGCACCCATCAGACAAATTGATATAATAAAGCACATCGGACATCTACATTAATACATCCTAAAGCTTTATAGTTAAAATACCGAGTAAAATAAGTGACGAATGGTTTACGATATCTTCGTTACTAGAGCTGGGTAAATCATTAATAGTCTAAGAGTCTTTTATGATTTGTTGGAGTCTTGTGTTTGATCATTCAGTAAGGGGTTTTCAAGGTCGAGTAATAACCAATGAAGACTTGGAAAGCTCAAATAACTTAGTCCACATCAATCTGTCAGCTCATGTTTATGACAATTAAGGGGTTTCAAGTTGAGTTGTTACAGTGTATCATTATATGTTGTGTTAAGTTCTTACGTGTCAAAGGTCACTCTGTTGGACTTAATTCACTTCAACACTGAGGTCGAAATTATTGACTCGTGTTTTGTATTAAGGCTTAAGAAAAATAGTATATAAAAAAATCTATTTTTACCAATGTGGATTCGATTAGTTATTGTAATACCGATTTGGTCATATACCTTTCTATCATTTGGTCTTATATTGATGGTCATTTGGTCATATGCCGATGAAACTTATAAATTCTCAAGCAGCTTAAGAAGAGTATCAAAATGAAGCATACCTGCACAAAGGTGAGGAGAAGATATTCTTCTCCATCCTGGCTACAAATTTTAAGATAGCAGTTGTAGTCTGCATATTCATATTACATTGAGTCTTTCTTGTTTATTGTTACTTTTTTTTAATATCTGATTTGGTGAAGAAACCCCCTCATCTGTGTGTAGTTAGGAAACCAAATTAAGGATAAATTAGTTTATCTATTTTTAGAATGTTGTTCCTGATTGTACCATCATCCCTGTAAACAATTTCAATTTAGAGGTCAACTTCATCGAAGACCTATGTCAAACTTCAGAAGATGAAGTTAATCCTTACTTAAAAGGAGGTAAGCTATGGTAAATTTGGTAGTGTATTTCTAACAGAGTAAGCTGTTTTTTTTTGTCGTTCAATTAGAGACTACCACATCCCTAGAGAACCTTCCTCCATTGTTCCCCAACTTTGCAAACGAGGTAAAATATTTGATCATAGACAGCGCGCTAGCGGTGCCTAAGTTAAGAACGACGTGGGCACAATGTATTTTTTTTCTCCATATCCAGGCACTTCATATCGAAGGAGTTGTCGTAGAAACTTCGAAAAGGGCTCATTCGATTGGAAATTGGAGTGGCTAGTGCCTTTTGTAATAGTCGAAAGTGATTGGAGGGCAACTAGCCCCCCTCCCCCCACGCCCACCATTCCCCCAAACACATCCAATCAAAATTTCGAGATAGCCATTTTGTTAAGCGTAATTGAATTCCAAATATAAAATATTTTTTTGAGGAGGACACTCCCCCACAACCCTCAGGGTAAGGATTATAAGTTATGCCCTGGGGACGTATAAGGTTTTTTATAGAAGGCGTTGTCGTAGAAACTTTAAAAAAGGCTCATTAGATTGGAAATTCAAAGGGCTAGTGCCCTTTTTAATAGTCCAAAGTGATTGGAGGGCAACTAGCCCCCCCCCCCCCCCTGCGCCCATCATTTCCCCAAACACATCCAATCAAAATTTTGAGATAGCCATTTTGTTCAGCGTAGTTGGTTTCCAGATAGAAAATATATTTTTGAGGAGGACACTCCCCCAGAGCCCTCAGGGCAAGGGTTTAAGTTATGCCCTGGGGGCATATAAGGTTTTTGAAGAAGGCGTTGTCGTGGTAACTTCAAAAAAAGCTCATTTGATTAGAAATTCAAACGGCTAGTGCCCTTTTTAATAGTCCAAAGTGATTGGAGGGCAACTAGCCCCCCCCCATGCCCATCCTTTCCCCAAACACATACGATCAAAATTTTTAGATCGCCGTTTTGTTCAGCGTAATTGAATTCCAGATAGAAAATATATTTTTGAGGAGGACACTCCCCCACAACCCTCAGGGCAAGGATTGTAAGTTATGCCCTGGGTGCATATAAGGTTTTTATAGAAGGCGAACTCGCCAAAGAGGGGTTTATCAAATACCATGCGATTGTGGCAATTACTACGTTGGCAGAACTCATCAGAATCTAGAGAAACGGATACACCAGCATAAAGAAGACATAGACAAAGCGTTAATTGCTATTAGTTCTAATAACTCCTTTGATTCTGCTTTAGCTAGCCATATATTTGATAATCCCAGCCACACAATACTTTTTTAAAAATCTTCTCTCATAAGTCGTAATCTTATTATAAAACATGTAGTTCGGGAATTAATCTAAATTAAGCTCAAAATAAATAAAAATACTTCCTTAAATTGGAATCCATGAGAATGTTCACTTAATTTCTTGTGCTCTAATTTAATAAAAAATTTTCTAAAAGAATGAAGTATTGAGAAGACGGGCAATAGTATTGAAATTTTTACAAAAAGGACTTTAAGACTAGCTGATAAAAAAGCAAGATTAGCCTAGAAAACTTGCAGTTAATAATTTTATTTTATTCCGTCTAACTGTCTTAATCTTCTCCCGTCATTTTATTTGTCAGTCCTGGTTGAGCTTGGTTGAAGTAAGGATACTGGGGCTTTTTTCAAGGTTTTTTAAAAGCATTTTTAGTTTTGAACTTCGTATTTTAATGTAAGTTGCTTATCTATATATTTTTTCTTTAATGTTGTGTTGAAGACGGGCCTTGGACATAGGGCCGATATATTCACCAATTTAGATTACACTGTATTTGAAAATATTTCCCTATTGTTTTTAAGTTGTGTTTGTTTGATATGGAAAGGCAGTGTGGTCTTCGTCAATATTTGCGTCCAAAGTGATTGGAGGGCAACTCGCCCCCCCCCCCCCACACGCCCATCATTTCCCTAAACACATCCAATCAAAATTTTGAGATAGCCAGTTTGTTCAGCGTAGTTGATTTCCAGATAGAAAATATGTTTTGAGGAGGACACTCCCCCAGAGCCCTCAGGGCAAGGGTTTTTAGTTATGCCCTGGGGGCATATAAAGTTTTTGAAGAAGGCGTTGTCGTAGAAGCTTCAAAAAAAGCTCATTTGATTGTAAATTCAAAGGGCTAGTGCCCTATACAATAGTCGAAAGTGATTGGAGGGCAACTAGCCCCCCACCCCACGCCCATCATTCCCCCAAAAGCACCCCATACAAATTTTGAGATAGCTATTTTGTTCAGCATAGTTGATTTCCAGATAGAAAATATATTTTTGACGAGGACACTCCCCCACAAACCTCAGGGCAAGGATTATAAGTTATGCCCTGGGGGCATATAAGGTTTTTTATTAAAATCTTTGTCGTAGCAACTTGAAAAAGGGCTTATTCGGTTTGAAATTCAAAGGGCTAGTACCCTTTTTAAAAGTCGAAAGTGATTTGAGGGCAACTAACCCTCCTCTCACTAACCCTCTCACTTTTCCCCAAACACATCCAACCAAAATTTTTAGATAGCCATTTTATTCAACGTAGTTGAAAGTTTTGGAAATTAGGTCTTTAAGGATGACAACCCCTCCCTCACAGCCCACAGGGTAAGGGTTGTAAATTATTCCCTGGGGCAACTAGCCCAACTAGCCCCTAAATTATTCCCTTTTAATGAAGGGCAACTAGCCCTCCCCCCGGTCTCATCATTCCCCCAAACACATCCAATCAAAATTTTGAGATAGTCGTTTTGTTCAGCGTAGTTTATTTCCAGATAGAAAATATGTTTTTGAGGAGGACATTCCCCCACAACCCTCTGGACAAGGGTTTTAAGTTGTGCCCTGGGGGTATATAAGGTTTTTATAGAAGGCGTTGTCGTAGAAACTTAAAAAAAAGCTCATTCAATTGGAAATTCAAAGGGCTAGTGCCCTTTTTAATATGTCGAAAGTGATTGGAGGGCAACTAGGGCCCCCCCACGCCTATCATTCCCCCAAACACATCCAATAAAATTTTGAGATAGCCAGTTTGTCCAGCGTAGTTGATTTCCAGATAGAAAATATTTTTTTGAGGAGGACACTCCCCCAGAGCCCTCAGGGCAAGGGTTTTTAGTTATGCCCTGGGGGCATATAAGATTTTTTGAAGAAGGCGTTGTCGTAGAAGCTTCAAAAAAAGCTCATTTGATTGTAAATTCAAAGGGCTAGTGCCCTATATAATAGTCGAAAGTGATTGGAGGGCAACTAGCCCCCCCCACGCCCATCATTCCCCCAAAAGCACCCAATACAAATTTTGAGATAGCTATTTCGTTCAGAGTAGTTGATTTCCAGATAGAAAATATATTTTTGACGAGGACACTCCCCCACAAACCTCAGGGCAAGGATTATAAGTTATGCCCTGGGGGCATATAAGGTTTTTTATTGAAATCTTTGTCGTAGAAATTTGAAAAAGGGCTTATTCGGTTTGAAATTCAAAGGGCTAGTACCCTTTTTAAAATTCGAAAGTGATTTGAGGGCAAGTAACCCCCCTCTCACTAACCCTCTCACTTTTCCCCAAACACATCCAACCAAAATTTTTAGATAGCCATTTTATTCAACGTAGTTGAAAGTTTTGGAAATTAGGTCTTTATTAGATAGCAATTTTGTTCAGCATAGGCTAGTTGATTTCCAGATCCAATCAAAATTTTGTTGACACATCCAATCAAAATTTTGAGATAGCAATTTTGTTCAGCATAGGCTAGTTGATTTCCAGATCGAAAATATGTTTTTGAGGAGGACACTTCCCCACAACCCTCAGGGCAAGGGTTTTAAGTTATGCCCTGGGGGCATATAAGGTTTTTATAGAAGGCGTTGTCGTAGAAACTTCAAAGCGGGCTCATTCGATGGGAAATTCAAAGGGCTAGTGCCCTTTTTAATAGTTGAAAGTGATTGGAGGGCAACTAGCGCCCCCCCCCCCCACGCCTATCATTCCCCCAAACACATTCAATAAAATTTTGAGATAGCCAGTTTGTTCAGCGTAGTTGATTTCCAGATAGAAAATATGTTTTTGGGGAGGACACTCCCCCACAACCCTCAGTCAAGGGTTTTAAGTTATGCCCTGGGGGCATATAAGGTTTTTATAGAAGGCGTTGTCGTAGAAACTTAAAAAAAGCTCATTCAATTGCAAATTCAAAGGGCTTGTGCCCTTTTTAATAGTCAAACGTGTTTGGAGGGCAAATTGCGCCCCCCCCCCCACGCCTATCATTCCCCCAAACACATTCAATAAAATTTTGAGATAGCCAGTTTGTCCAGCGTAGTAGATTTCCAGATAGAAAATATATTTTTGAGGAAGATACTCCCCCACAGCCCTCAGGGCAAGGGTTTTAAGTTATGTCCTGGGGGCATATAAGGTTTTTATAGAAGGCGTTTTCGTCATACTTCCGAAAAGGGCTAGTGCCCTTTGTAATAGTCGAACGTGATTAGTGATATTTTTTGTTGTTGTTTTTGTTTAGACCAGGGCACTTTGTATCGAAGGAGTTGTCGTGGTAACTTCGAAACGAGCTCATTCGATTGAAAATAGAAAGGGCTGATGCCCTTTTTAATATTCGAAAGTGACTGGAGGGCAACTAGTCCCCCTTCCACTCCAACCCTCCCATTTGCCCATTTTGTTTAAAAACTAAATGTTGCCTTAAGATTAAATCAAAATGCACTGTGATAATGATAACTCCCAATAAGGCATCTCAGCAGTATCCCAAGAACCACTGAGGGTTTTATGTTCAAACTTTTGGGGCTACTTCTGCTCTTTAAATTTAACCAAATCAAAATAGCTTAAGTTTATCCAAGCTATCATAGAAAGTAAATAGATTTTTTTGCGAATGGTATCAAGTTTTCCTTTTCAAGTTAACTAGAGGAGGTATGAAACTAAATTACACACCTCTATTTGTGTCCAGATTTATCAAAGGGTGTATGTTGTTAAAAACCGCTGAAACTTTTTCTCCAGCATACAAATAGCAGGCCAAACTGTAAAGTCTTAAAAAGCGAAAAGATTTAAAGTGTTATTTTCTTTTTTCCTGAAAAAACTATTTCAATATAAAACGAACAGAAATTAATAAATAAAACTTTTTCCACAAAATAAGTTTTTCAAAGAAAAGTAAAGAACTCTATTAAACTAAAATGAGCAAAAATAAAATCAAATAATCTACCAAGCGTGAAACTACCACAAATCAGTATCGATAAATAAATGAAACCCAAAACGAACAGAAATTACAATAAATAACCGAGTCAAACTCAAAACGAGCAAAAATTAACATAAGTTGGGCTAAATACCCGTATGCATTCCCAAGGACAGAACAAAGTTTGCACTTTACTGAAAAAATACAAATGAATGTGCATTGTCAGTTTAATATACATATACTGATATTTAGTAATCAAAATGTTAATATTACTTGATTTATTAAAGTTATAAAAGTAAAAACACTTATATTTTTTTCAGTAAAGTGCAAGTTTAGTTCTTGCCTTGGGAAGGCGTAGGGGTTTTGCGCCCAACTTATTTTAATTTCTGCTCGTTTTGAGTTTGACTCGGTTATATATTGTAATTTCTGTTCGTTTTGGGTTTTACTTATTTATCGATGCTTTCACAAAGTTTTTTTAATTAATTTATAAAAACGATGGTATTTTTAAAGGGCTATGGAATAGGCCAGCTCGTGTATACATGAAGGGTGGGTTGATATGGTGATAAAGACGGGAGACTGGATGCAACCTCTTTGGAACATAGCTCAGTAACTTATGAATGAATGTGGGAAGAATGTGGAGTTCCTTGGGATCCCGTAAGTTTTTGGGTCCATAGGATTTGGAGTATACTGAGTATACCGGAGTATACTGCTTGTGTACTGACCCATCTTTGAAAGATACTTCAGCGATCTGTCAGATGATTGTCACACGAGCAAATTGATGCGGGGGGATAGTTGATTGCAGGAATTCATTTGTTATTTTTTTTGGTTGAAGTTGAACCCCCTCTGTCGGTGTTGGGTATCGCTGGGTTGCCCGTAAAGCCGTTTCGAATATCTGTGGCCTGACAGAGAGAGAATACTCGGGTTATGGCTTCACAGAAGCTAAGGGTCATAGCAGAAGTCTGGAGTATACAACGAGGCTACTCGACAGCATTCTTCTCAGACAAATATTATTAACCTAGGAAAAAAGTTTAATGAGGTATGTCAGCGTTATAGGAAATACAATAGCCAGTGACATCTATAAGAGATTCTTTTTCGAGTTTTTTTCTAAGAATAGATGGCGGAAATGCATGAATAAGATATTTTCAGATTAAGATTCGTTGGTCTCGATTAACTTTAGTTCTTGACTGCTTTAGGAAGGACTACTTTCGTCTCTTTGAATGCCCCATTCTTGGCATAGGGGTAGTTTTCCGTTACTTCTGCATGAATATTTGGAGCAAACAAAAGGGTCACAAAAATATTAGCTTGATCTAAAAAAGATGCATTAAGTCAAAGGTGAATTAAGTTTTAATGTAGAAACTGTGAAAATATTTTACATTTACGCTTTGTTCGTCTAAAACGAAGAGAAAAAATTTACTTAAGAAATTAAAATGATTTCTGAGGCCAAAACGGTCTAAGAACGCATTTGCGTTAATCTTGTGGGGATCCTGGGACCAAATTGTTTTATATTTTTTCAGTCCTATGCTAAAACATTTTGCCCATTTGTTGAAAATAAGGCTCGTTTTGGTTTTTCATTTTTTTTTTTTAATTATATCTATTTGTTTTCAGAATTTTAATTTTTTTTTTATATATATAGAAAAACGAAGAAATTTTTTTCTTCGTTTTTTTGTGAATGGCATGTATAGCCAGTGGTCTCAGACCGTATTTTATCTTCTTTTCATTTGTTAAACGAGGCTGTACACAAAATTTTAGATAGAGGAGTGTAAAAAAGGAGACTTATCTTGAATGGAGAGGAAAGCTACAGAAAAGCCCTTGTTTTTATCTAAAGATTAAATGTGTACTCGTATTTGAAAGAGACACGAACGATTCGTCAACTTGTAGTCAAAAGTTGTTTTAGTTTTTAGTTTAAAAACTGAAGAATGTGGAGTTTCTTGGAATCCTTAAGATTACGGGGTCCACAACATCCTGGACTCCCATTTGTCTATTTCCTCGTCTGAACGATCAATCAATTTGTATTCAAACGTTGTATTAGTTGTTAGTTGAAAAAACGAAGAATTTTGAGCTCCTTGCGATCCTTAAAATTTTGGGGTCCACAACATTTATGGACTCTCGTTTGTCTATTTACTCGTCTTTCAAGGAGACACGAACGATTCATAAAATTGTAGTCAGAAGTTATTTTAGTTTTTTGTTAAAAAAATGAAGAATATGGAGCTCCTTTTGATCCTTAAAATTATGGGGTCCACAGCATCCGTGGACTCCGATTTGTCTATTTACTCGTCTGAACGATCCATCAAATTGAATTCAAACGTTGTTTTAGTTGTTAGTTGAAAAAACGAAAAATGTGGAGCTCCTTGTGATCCTTAAAATTTTGGGGTCCACAATATCTATGGACTCCCATTTGTCTATTTACTCCTCTTTGTAGGAGACATGAACGATTCGTCAAATTGTAGTTAAACGTTGTTTTACTTGTTAATTGAAAAATCGAAGAAGTTTTAGCTCCATGTGATCCCTAATGTTAAGGACCAGAACATTTGTGGTATCCCACTTGCCTATTTTCTCGTCTTTGAAAGACACACGAACGATTTGTCGAATTGCTTTTGTTATTTGTCAAAATCGTTGTTTTGGGGCACATAATGACTGAGAACGACCTGGTGGTTGGGTATGACCTATTGGTCATTCTCGTCGAAGAGGCCTGTCTTATATTTTATAACCGCTGCTTCGATGCAATCAACCCGGAAGAAAAAGCACACTTGACCACCCTTCTCTGGAAGGATTTTCGCCAGTATAAGACTGAAACCACTCTCAGTAGGTTTTCAAACCTGTTTTATTCGAAGATATTATAATCCAATACTTTGGGGTGGGGGGGGGCTACTGAAAGTTATGTATGTTCTCTTAGATTAATAATGTTTGACGTGTAAATTCAAACGTAAAGTCGGTTATTTTATTAAATGTAAAGAAGAAATTATACGAAATTGAAAATTATATATCTGGATTCTATTTAAATTCCTTAAGGATAGGAAAAAGCCCTGAAGCTAAAATTACAGAATGACCAAAGAAGTTCGAGTAATGTTTTGGACATAGTGTGTCTGTGGTACCTCCTCTGTTTGGAATAATCTTAACATAACCAGTCTGGATCTTGATTGGTTAAAATCAATGTTTGTTGGAAAGGTATTGGAAATTCTAGAGTTTAGTTGAAACAGTTGCAAAGCACTTACAAATTATTAAACTACTGTTATATTTACTATTGATATATTAGCATATACGGACAAAATATAGGACCCGACAGATTCACGGCTTTGTTATAGAAAGAAACCGCTGAAAATAATCTATATTTTTGGGACACTTTTTGGCCTTGGAACACTTTCTGTTGTAGATTTGTAGATTTGTTTCTATTGTAGATCAGTATAAAACAGCTGATGGCGACGAACTGTAAGTAATCATCGACTCGTAATAATAGTAATCAAAACTAAAAAAAGGAGATTTGTCAACAACTTACACATAAAATTAATTGATTTTTAAGGATGATTCTTAATATGTAAAATGACTTGAAATCTAAAATTAGCCTAATTTTCAAAAAAGAATATAACACTCCCAAAAAGAGGATTGATATTTACGAAAATTACTCAATCACATTCAGGACATCATAAAACCCTATTTTATAAGTTTGAAGCCCCTAAATACAAAAATGTTATGTTTTAAATTCGTTCCGAGAAAGATGATACGTGTTTATTTGACTGCATTGTGTGACTCCATTGAGTCAAGGGTTGTTAATATCAGAGAGAGCTCAGTCAAGCGGAATTGAAAATAATTGTGCATTTTTTTACATAGTAAAAGAGATGGCACCATAAGAGGGTGGTGTTTCCTGCCATTTTGTAGCGCAAGACTTAACATTTAGGCCCAAAGAGAGCCAAAATGCTATCCAGTGAAAATCGTGAGTGTCGAACTTCCAAACTTAAGATGTCATAAGAGATCAGCAAATAAAGAATGTCACAATCTTGGAAAAAGGAGTTCAGCTACCCCAAAATGAAGTGCAATTTTGGCAAAAATTATATAATTAAGTTAAATAAGTAAGAGAATCCTGAAACCAGTCTTAGGCACCGCAATAAGACTGCCTAAGTTAAGACCAATAAATCTTCAATGTGCTGTTTATTTATTGTATTTTAGTGTTTTTTAATATGTTTTTTATTTATTTTTTTCCCGGGCCATATGAAAGGACATGTCATAGAAACTTTGGAGGGGGCTCATTCAACTAGGAGATTGAAAGTTCTAGTGCTCTTTTATCTGGCCTCCCCAAGGACATTCGATCAGAATTTTGGGGTAGGTATTTTGTTCGAAATAGTTAATAGGTCCAATAATTATTCCTCTGGGAATAACATAGCGCTCCACAGTCCTTAGGGCAAGTTGCCCATTATTTATATATAGGTTTTGTTATTGGGAAATGGAGGCATGTTTGTTCCTGGGTCTCCAAAAGGCTAAGGGTACTAAAATGAAAGTTTTGGGGAATTTTAATTCCGTAAATTCTCGTTCTCCTGCTCATTTGCTTAACCTGAAATTATACTTTTGGGGATGACTCATCGGATGATCAAAAATCAGGGTTCCACGATTAGCGAGGAGGGCTCTTGTAAAGGAGAGCTAAGGCTATTGATTTGGAGGAGCGTGCGGACGCCGGCTCATCCCTTGAGTTTTATGATTGGCTGGACTACTTGAGCGCTACGCCGCGTGCTCTAACCCAGAGATAGAAGAAAAAGTTCAATTTTTGAGTTCTACATATTATAAGCTTCATTTGCAACATTAAGATTTTTCACTTTTCTACCTTGGCCTTTCGTATATTATTTATTTGACTTGGTTAAGAGCTCTTCAGGTGGGGAAAGAGAATAAAGAGTCTTTGGGATACAGGAAAGAGTTCCTATATTATTTCGAGATATTGTTCCCGAGGGAAGATAAGTTTTCCAGAAGGAGAGTTACGGGTTTGTGACACAGTGGGCCAAATACTGTGGCACTTACTCCCCACAGATAATGCACTTGTAGTAGCTAAGCTGATCGTAGCTCTGGCACCCCCCACAGCACAAATACTGGTTAGGGCAGGACGGGTAGGATCTGTGGAACGTTGCAGATAAACCACAATGTGTGGTGGCTGTGATGACTACACTATTGGCATCAGTGCTAGCACTGATAGTGCTAGAATTCAAATATTTGCCAGTAACAAATGCTATACGTAAACAATGGGCAAATTACCTAACTTACAGCCCTTTCCGCACGTTCGGTGGGTGATTATGTCATCCCCAGATGTTTTTTATTGGACCTTTCAACTATACTGAGCCAAATGGCTATATCAAAATTTTGATTGGGTGTATTTGGGGAAAAAGGGGCGTGGAGGGTTGTTGCCCCGAATCTTTTTGGTCTCCTAAAAAGGGCGCTAGAACTTTTTCATCCGATTGAGCCTTCTCCCAATCTTCTAGGACCAATGGTTCACTTTTTGGCTGTTTCCCTCTTTTTTGAAAATCAGGTCATTTTTCTCAGTATCGTAGCTTTTGATGGGTAACATCAAACTTAGTGAATTCTATATTTTGGGAATCAATATAAAAAGCCAATTCCTTTGATGTATTCATTGTTATTGATATTCCTTTTTTTAGATTTTCGAATAGTATTGAGCCCAATCGCTCCTTAATTACGGTTGAAAAATCGTTGAACAATCGAAAAAAGCTTTAACCAAGGAAAAAATTATTTCAATTAAAAACGAACACACATTATTAAAAAAAAATCTTTTCCATCCAAAAAAAAGTTTTCTTCGAAAAGTAAAGATCAACAGTAAACCTAAGACGAGCAGAAATAAAGTCAAATAACGATTTTAGCGTAAAACGAGCATAAATCACTAATCACTGTCAATACCACTGTAGACTGTAGTGTCATCTTTTTCCAAACATGAAACACATTTGATACCACGTCTAAAAATTCTAAGCCGTACAGTCACAGCCTAATTCAGTTGCTACTCGGCATTCAATCAGTTTTTCCATAGGCATACCGTGATGTGTACGTCAGAATCGCGCATGTGCGAAGAATGAATCTTGTGTGGTTTTAAATCTTTTTCACATTTTTTTAACGGAGAATATAGCCTTTGTTGGTATTGTATATTCTATCTACAGTGATCAGTACATAAATGAAACTCGAAAGGAACAGAAGTTACAATAAATAATTAAGTCAAACTCTAAACCACAGTATATAAATATTAGACAGTTTGATCGTCCACTATCTCAACCATTATAAGAACCCGGACCGAGATGCAAGTGCTCCGGAGAACGTAAAAAAATAAGCGAAATTAGATCTTTTCAAAGGTAGACAAGTCAGATTTCTCTTGAATGTGAAACTTGGCATCACCTTTGTAACACTAAATTTCAAAGAATCTACTTTTGGATTAATTTATTTCAATTCATATATGAAAATAGGTAATTTGAACTGCAATGTTATTATTAAATATTTTTAGGAATTGCAAGTAGGTTTCGAAGTGTCGAGTTGCCTTCAAAGGCATTTTGAGAAAGTTTCTGCCAAAATACGGGTTCCAGGGTAATTGGACCGCTGATGGCAGATCAAATAAGAGGAGCTGTTTATACGCGCTATTGAAAGAGTATGTGGGAGGAGCTGTTTGTTCGCACCGAGAATGAAAAACCAGAAATTATCTGCGATGAACTTACTGCTAATTGTCTTTATACAGTGCTCTAAACGAACAGAAACTACCGCAAAGAGAAGTAGGGCTACAGATCCTTATGCCTTCTAAGGACCAGAACGTCATTTGTGCTTTACTGAAAACTAAATATGTCTTAATGCTTTCTCCTTTATAGCGTTAATGAATCCAAAATCGCTTAGACTTCCAGAAACGAATATTATTATATATCAAACTGTCACTCTATATTTCATTAGTTCTTTCAATAATTTTGGTTATTATGGTGTTTTTATTTCTTATTTTTTGTTGAAATTATGACTGATTAAAACACACAGCTCGAAATAAAAATTGCTATATAGTTTGTTTAAGTTGTTGTACCAAAATTGTGTTTTTTGTTTCTCGTCTTTAGCTTATGTTGGTGAAATAAAGAAAACCTTATTTAATCAGAAAAAAGTAAATCTTTTGCAAATGTGGAATTTGTTGTTCTGACTTTTGACATGGATGATAAATTTTATCAAAGAAAAAGACCGGGCTATGTTGCTATGTTAGTTTCGGCTGGCCAGCCTAATTGATATTATCTTAAGTCTTCCAAGACAAATTCTTTAGATTCAGTCGAGTTTATTTTGTAAAAAAGAAAGAAAATTAACTTCAAATGCACTACTCTGTGGCAATATGCTCATTGAGACTCATAAAGCTTAAGGTTTCTTCCCTAATATGGAGTGTGGTTTCTACATAAGGGTTTGACACAACCACACACCTCCTCAAGAAATACTATCAGATGACCTTAAATATAGGGGTTCTTCCGTCCTCCCAGGATGTTCAGCCACCTCACCTAGTATTAAAAAGTCAGTTAATATTCAAAATAAACGAATTAAATGTAAAACTTTACCTAATTTAAATTATCTTTAATTATGACCTTTAACTAAATATTTGTTTATCTTTTAAAAACCCGAGGGGCCCTCGTACATGTTTTTGCGCACATGCTAAATATGAGGGGGGGGAATCCCTTCACTGGAACGATTGGTACTTTGGATCTTCGAACGGAATATCATAGTGCATATCTTTTGAAAATGTTTCAGAGTGATGCTCCATAACTGGTGTAGCCCTGGCTTTTAATAGCTTAACCCTAGTTTTAAAACTGAATTTCTTCCAGGTTGTTTTCAACAGCAAAAACTCGCAAAAAAATAGAAAAAAAAAATTATAATCACATAGCAAATTTATATATATACATTTGTATTTCTTTTCGACGAATAGGACATATTTTTGGAGGATGGGGTTTGAACCTGGTAAACGGCTTACTTGAAGCCTAAGCTATTTTATTTCATGCTTCTTCACTTCATCCCCCTGTCTTGCTAATAACGCTACGCAGGTGAGTGGTGTACTACCTTTGTGGTGGATGGGGACTTGATCAATTTTCTTATTACCTTCCTTTTCGTTCACTTTTCGCTTTTCCATATCACTTTTCCACTTCCTTTTCGATCCTCTTCCATATTTGATCCAGGCAACTTGGTCTTCATAAGAGAAAGCTGTTAGCTCAATGTTCAATTGCTAAATCATCACAAAATCCGTATGCTTTAGAGCTTCTGCAGATAATTTTAACCTGGCCTAAGACCTTAGTCCCTCTGGAGCAATCAGTGGTGCATAGGGTATCGACGAAACCTCTCCACTCGTCCCAAAGTGGTGCTGCAGTGATGACGTCTTCCCATTCAGGTAAATTTTTGGAGACATAGTTTTGAAGAGGTAAAATTTTCGTCTTTAAGGTTTATATTCCCTTTGAAAGACTTGGTATGCTATTTTCCTGCTCTCGTACCGTTTTTATTTTAAACGAATATTGGAAATTTTGCTATCACACCGTAGCTGACATTTAGTTTTATACATTTACCGACGTGAATTTTGGAAATTTGGTATACAGGGTTCTTTAGATCAAAAATAAGTTTAAAGTTTGTTAAAAATCGTCGAAAAAAGAAAAAAAAATTTCTAAGCAAGTTTAGATCCTTCTCTGGGAAGGAATTCTAAGTAATATCATAATTCTGGCTTGGTGAATAGACCTGAAACAAGTGAATCCGACAACATGAGTATCTTGTCCTTTTGTTGTAAGTTACAGCTGCTGGCTTGTCGTTTAAGAGGGAATAAATTGCTAGTTTAAGAGGGAATATGTACCTTAAAGAATAATAAAAGACCCGAATAGAACAGCTTGGTTTTTATCGGACTAGTGGATTGTAATGACTTCCTTGAAAAGAAAAACCAGCCTTGTCTGGAATATCATCAGATTTGCCTTTTTGTCCCCTGTAAGGTATATTTTGTGTTTTAGGGATTTGTGTAATTGTGTTGGATTTGTGTTGTAAGTTATGTTTTATGTTTTAGGAATTGAGCAAAGCGAGATATTTACTAATTGTTATACAAGAAAGCAGACTTATACTGCATGTCTGGAGCGATCCCTATTCCCAAAGAGACATTGTGAGGATTGCCACTCCGTTTCTACAGCTTTTTCTAATATTGAATGGTCTCCACCCTTTCATGGAACGGGTACGAAAAGGCAAGTTAATCCTTTTCTTATGCTTTTGTTTTTATTCGTCTGTTTAGTCGACCAAGTCTTTAGATCACGTACCCATTAAAAGGTATGGTAATCACCATCTACAAGTGATGTTTGGCTGTTGGTTGTTGAAAGAGAAGTGGGCAAGAGTCCATGGTAACATACTGTAAGGAGTAACTTGGGCAGGTAATAACTGAAACTGTTAAAAATAAAGTTTTAACGCGTCAAAAGAATTTGATTTTGTACGCTGATTTCAAATGTATAGAATTTATCAAGTTTAGAATTACCCATCAGAAGCTATGAGCTTGAGAAAATTTTTCTGATTTTCCAAAAAGGGGGTAAACAGTCCCAAAAAGGTAAGTGATCTTGTTGAAAATCAAACTGTCAAATTCAATATATTAGGGAATTCTATTGTAGCGGTTTCAAGCACCTATCTGCAAATGTAAAAATAGCGAAAATAGTGACGAAGACCACACTGCCTTTCCATAACAAACAACAAACGCATGAAGAACAATAGGGAAATCTTTTTGCAAGACAGTGGAGATATTTTGAATGAATATTTCGGTCCTATGTCCAAGGGCCGTCCTCAGCAAGAAAAAAAATATATAAAAGAAAAAAGACTCACAACAACATGCGACCAATCAAAACCAATTTTTTTTTTTTCAAAGCAGTCCCAGCATCCTTACTTCAGCGAAGTTCAACCAGGACTGATAAAAAAGTGAGGTAAAACAAGGCGATTCAATGAGATGAAAGAAGAATAATTTAAAAACACGTTCTTATTGCTAATCCTGCCTTTTTGGGAGCTAACCTCAAAGGTCTTTTTGCTTTAGGCAGCCATGTATATGAAAATCCTAGCCACAACATACTTTTTGATGAATCTGCCTTTATTAGTAATGACCTAGGCATAAAACAGGTAGTCCGAGAAGCAATTGAAATCAGACTTAAGATTAATAATAATCGGAAGATTAACGTGAGCACAGGCTGGACGTCCCATTACCCACTGAAGTCTCTGTACCTCCGTCATTCCTCCACCTCTAACCAATCCGGTTTCCGTTTCAAACTTCTCATTAGTTCTTGTTCTATGACCAAGTCTGTAGATAAACCGTGTCCGATCTTCTCACAGTATGCAAGCCTTATTCTAAAGACTGGAAATGGGTTTGGCTTGTATGTTCAAGTCTGTTCATCTGCTGTAGGTACAGCCTTGCCGACTTCGTGTAGTTGTTAGGACGAACTGCTGCAAGGTAAGGGAGCATGTCGGAATATTTTTCCAAATGAAGTTTCTATTGACCTGTACGTTCAGCTCTGAGGAAGTTTTGGAGAATGGCAACCATGTCCATGTATTAGATCTACAGTTTTCCTGTTCGAGTCTCGTGACGTCTCTCTGATTTAAGAGCCGACAGAGAAGCTCTGAATTCCATGACACCTGAAGACTGGGATATATGTTCAAGAGAAGCTCGTCAATCCATTACTTTCTCATATAGGTCTTTGATTTCACTAAGCTCAACCGTATTCAATGCAAGTTCTGTATTCAATTCAAGTTTTGCATCTGAATCCTCATTATCAAGTTCCTTTATGAAAATGGAATGAAGTACTGTGTCTACAATGGTATGGGCTTGCAGAGCTCGAAAAATAGCCTTATCACTTGGAAGATGAGGAACTGTATGTGAAGCAATTCATCAATTCAAAATTCTTTTCAGTCTAGATCCATCCTTCTAAGATCCAATGACACTGACAAAACTCATGAGGGTGTGGAATCCTCCTAGTCTAACCACCACTTTTGTAGCGCTACTTTCAGGTGCTTCTGTAGCAATAATCTTCATGGATCTCTACCACAATGGCTGGTCAAAGGTTATAACTGGAGTAAAATCGTATCATTCGCCCTGAGGGGTAATGAATGTCAGTGTAGAAAGGGTACGATTCTCGTCGCTTGAAGGAAGATCGATCACAGGGAGAAAGAAAATGTTGGCTTTACCGGAATGGTCTCCGACCATGACTAATTGCATGGTTTCACTCCAGCCTGGCCTAGGTTGCTTGAGATGCCATGACGTAAAGCCAAAGAACATCTGGGTTTGAAATCTTATCTTCTTTTGATCCTGGATGAAGAAGATCATAATATAATGTTGAAAGGACAGAATCGTTTTAACTTTCTATGGACGATTCGGATTCTATAAGCAGCGTTTATCTATTCAACAGTAACCTCCCGACTAGAGATACTCTTTAAGATGAGTTTTAGCCCTGGGTTACAGCAGCAACGATACCCATGCCATGAAAGGTGTTTCTACCATCGAGAGTACATATGTTGTGATCAACGTTGTCCACCACTTGTTGAATATCAATTTGATTCAGGGGCGGATCCAGGATTTTTTTAGGATGGGGGGGGTGGCGCAAGATAGGTTGATCCGAAAAAAAAATTTAGGGGGGGGGGGGTGGTTGCAAAATAGGTTGATCCGAGAAACTTGCGTTAAGAGCAAGTTTAATTAACGCAAACTTGAATTAATTAAGTAAATTACACTGCTTTAGACTACACTAGGGGGGAGGGGGCACTCCCTAGCCCCTCCCCCCTCTGGATCCGCCACTGGTTCGATTCATTGTAATTCATTGTAGTTTGATTCCATAATAAACGGCAGCATTTTTCCCAAACCTTAAAACTTCAGAATAGGAGGAACAAAACTTCATCGAATTCAAGGTATCAATCAAGAACTTGTAGGAATAGTAATGATGCATTTGAAGAGCCACTCCAAGTAGTAAGGGGGAAATGACTACGCGCGGGCGTATAGCCTGGACAATTGCATGTCCACTTACAATAATTTTCATTCCAGTGTCTTTACCAACGAACCTTTCGTTAAGAAGCAAACATAGGCTAGAGGGTAGAAACGATAGTTCTCGTGTGAGGCATTAGTTCTTGTGCGAGGCATTAGTTCTGAGGCGATAGTTCTCGTGTGGTAAGTTCTCGTGTGAGGCATTAGAAGCTGATCGCTTTAGAGTATGAATAACACCTATCTCTTCAGATGCTTTTGAGAGTTTCACAAAATATTCTGGTCATACGTATACGTATAATTATACGTATAATTATTAAGTTGTGATTATCCTCCACACATCTCAATCATTCTAGTAGAGAAACAGTATTTATTGAAAAAAAAAATGTATACTTTGATGGCTCATAGTTAAACTAACTCATCAGGTCCTTTCATTATTTAGCTTTGCTCCAATTTCAGCTTGGCAAAACCTACATTGCATCTTGAATGTAACTAAAAAGTTAACTAGAGGCTAAAATTGATCAGTTGAAGTGTACTGCTTACAGGCTCTTTCAAACTCGAATGTCGGCAAAATGGGTCAGCTTGGTCTTGCGCATTATAGCATCTATTGAATAATTTTTCATCAAGACCTTTGAGGAACATTGCAGATGATTTTGAAATGTGTGCAAAACCATTTATTTTATTGAGTGTGCGTCAGGGGGGGGGGATATGCAAGATACTAGGACACGATTTTTCCTAGTATTTCGTCATAGGAAGTGCAAATTTCTCTGCGTGGATCCAGAGAAAATTTACTACTTGCACTTCGTGTAATATGCAACTTATATTAATATACGCTTTATCTCGCGCGTGTGTGTGTATGGTGGGGGGGGGGGTCAAACGACTCAGGGGGTGGTCAAAACAGTAAACTGAGTCCATATTCATGATCTATTCATCAGATTTCCCTATCACTGACTTTTTAAAGGGTAAATTTATGTTCTTTTAGTTTTTTTAGAAGAAAAGACGAAAAAACGTCAGTTTGGCTTCGACGGATTTTGGACAATTTTTATATGCTGTAGAATTTTTGTTCCCCTGTTTGAATGATAACAAATTCAAAACTGTTGCAATTTGTTTGGGATAAACACTAAAATTAATTTAAGTTGATTGTATTAAAATTAGCTCTAGGGCTAAGACTTGTGAACTTTTTTTCAACTGTGAAAAGACTAGCTACGCCTTCTCTACTCTTCTTTCTACATCTACTTCCTTACAAATAATCTTACCTAGGGGTACGAAGCTCTCCACTTGGTATCTGTCATTAGCTCTTCGTCCTAATTCATTCCTTATTTAAGCGACTTAATCTTTTGAACACTGATTTCCAGAGCTATTATCGCGTTCTAAACTTTAAGAACCTCCGCAAATTCATTTTTTTTTTTTTTTTTTTTTTTTTGCAAAGATATTTCTGTAGGACGCTCGCCTTAAGTAAGGAATTAAATAAAAAAAAAACAAGTTTTTTTTAACTGAAAGTAAGGAACGACGTTAAAACTTAAAGCGAACAGAAATTATTCCGTATATGAAAGGGGGTGTCCCCTCCTCAACGCCTCGGTCTTTGCTTTAAAGTTTTTTATTGTTTAAAAAGAAAATAAGAGTTGTGAGAAAGTCAAACTTTAGCGGAAAGAGCGCGGCGTCGAGGAGGGGACAGCCCCTTTCATATACGGAATAATTTCTGTTCGTTTTAAGTTTTAGCGTCGTTCCTTACTCTCAGTTAAAAAAGCTTGTTTTTTTTATTAATTTTTGAACATTTTTGAATTAATGCAGGCTTTTGTTTTGGCTCACCATACGTGCATAATTACAACAAAATTTTCATAATAATTTTACTTTTATTTGGTTGAATGGGTTTCTCGAAACTTGTTTAATTTTATTTACGAACGTTTTTCTTAGTAATAAATATACGTAACTTACGTAACGAACTTCTGTATTCATATATTTTGAATACGTATATTAGAGGGTTTGCCCCCTAGTCAATACCTTGCTCATTAAGCTAAAGTTCAAATTTTGTTCCAATTTTTTAAAAATGACCCCTTAATTACAAAGGCCGATAATTAGAATAAATAGCTCTTATGAAAGTACTAAAAAATCTTTGGCTTAAAGAGCGAGGTATTGACTAGGGGGTGAACCCAGTCATATATGTAATATTTTCTATCCCTTTTAAGTTTTGATGTTGCTCCTTAATTTTAGTTGAAAAACTTGTTTTTTTATTTAATTTCTAATCTTTTTTAAATAATGCTGGGAAATCCGGCGCCCCTTCATAGCAATGTCTCTTCCCCCATGAAAACTTTCTTCATGGAAAGATCCTCCCACATAACCCTCGACTCACCCCCTCTCCCCACTACCAGAAAAAATCCCCCCTGAAAACGTCTTTATACTTCCCAATAACCAATACTATGTGTTAACATTGGATAAAGTTCATACCTTTCAGCGCTCCTCCCGGGGACTTCGGGGGATTAAGTCATCCTAAAAGACATAGTTATCATATTATCGACCATGGTGCATAAAATGGCTATCTCAAAATTTTGATCAGGTGGCTTTCGGAAAGAAATGAGCGAGGGAGGGGGCCTAGTTGCCCTCCATTTTTTTGTCACTGAAAAAGGGCACTAGAACTTTTAATTTTCGTTCCAATGAGCCCTCCCGCGATATTCTAGGACCACTGGGTCGGTACGATCACCCCTGGAGAAAAAAAATAATAAAAATAAACACGCATTCGTGATCTTTCTTCTGGCAAAAAATGCAAAATTCCACATTTTTGTAGATAGGAGCTTGATTTCTATACAGTAGGGTTCTCTGATAGGCTGAATATGATGGTGTGATTTTCATTAAGGTTCTATAACTTTTAGGGGGTATTTTCCCCTTTTTTCGAAAATCAGACAAATTTTCTCAGGCTCGTAACTTTTGCTGGGTAGGACTAAACTTGATGAAACTTATATATTTGTAATTAGCATTAAAACTTGACTCTTTTGATGTATCTATTGGTATCAAAATCCCGTTTTCTACAGTTTCGGTTACCATTGAACCGGGTCGCTCCTTACTTACAGTTCGTTACCACGAACTGTTTGATTGTTTTATCAATTTGTTTAGTTCACAGGATCATACAGACTCAACCGTTACCTCAAAGTTTGTACCTTTTCGCCATTAATGAAATATAGTGGGCCATGGCCTAGAGAGGTTTTTGTTTGAGTTTCCACTGTAAGTATAATTCTACGTAGGTGAATGAAACTTTCACGAACGGATAAACAGCCTAATATTTAGAACCCTGATAGATATTTTCAGGTACCAAATTCCACCTCATCCCTCCTCTCTCTTTGGGGCAGTGACTTTGCATGAACTTCTAAAGTTTTGCGATAAGAAGAAATAGAAGAAATATAACCAAAAATTTTGTCCGGAAACGTGCTTATAAGAAGCTGATTCTAAGTAAATGCTCATGTTATCTAATCAAGCTTATTTTCCAGGAGTGTACTAGCCACGATTTCTTTAGATTACCATGGAAGAATCTATGGAATTGAAAAAGAATGTCAAATTATTGCTGATCTGTCAAAAATGTTGTTCGACTTTTATTGTGAGAAAGGATGGCAAGCAGTTCCAGATGCCACTTCTGTGAATGTTGTTGATGCCGCGAAAGCCAGAGCCTATCGTCAGTCATTTATAGGTACATTTATTATTCTGTTGCCATTAAGTTTTTTTTTTTTATAATGGTCCACCTATGTGATTGGTCGAAAAATTTAACGATAAAAAGTCAGTTATTCAGAAGTACTTGTTTCATTCTGTTGCCTTCCAGTTTTACTTCAGGGTTTTCTTTCGCAGTGGTCGGTTCTAAATTGTAGTTTAATTTAGAACCAACCTAATAATTTATGTACTGAAATTGCTGTAAAATACATAAAATAATGTTTCTACCTTTGATTATCACCCATAGTTTGTAAAAGTTGACGAAAATTAATGTTAGTCTTTGGTAAGCAGTTACAAATGCCACTTCTGTGAATGCAGTTGATGTGGCGAAAGTCAGAGCCTACCATCAGCCGTTATTCTGTTGCCATCAAGTTTTCATAATGGTCTGACTATGTTGATAGTCTGAAAAAATGGACTATAAAAAATCAGTTCTTATTCAGTTGCCTTACAGTTTTGCTTCAGGATTTTCTTTTGCAGTGGTTAGTTCTATTATAGTTTGATTTAGTGCCAACCTAACTGGTAATTTATGTCCTGAAGTTACTGTAAAGTAAAATAATTAATATTTCATGTCTCGTGAATTTTGCAACTAACCTTGATTATCACCAATATATAGTAAAATACGATCAGTTTAATTGCTATATATTCGTTAAACAGTTTAATTGCTATATTCGTTAAACAATTACAAATACCACTTTTACGAATATAGTTGATGTAGGATTTTTTATAGGGTTTTCTTCACATTGATGGCTTCTATTAAATTTTCATTTCTGCCCAAGTAAATTTCTGGAATAATGTGTTCTCCTAAAAATCATGCCATTTACCATCACATTTTTTTTTTAAGTTGAGGGTATGCTCAATTGTTTTTTTCTTTTTTTTTGTATGTTGGGTACTTTCTGTGAAATTGCAATAAAAATAAACAAATTTACATTTAAATATCCGCACAGTTCTTGTTTTATGAAAACGAAACATTTGCCTGACTTTTTAATGACCTTTTGTAATGAAATAGAGTCAGAATAAAAATCATGAAATAGGAATTTAGGTATGTTGGGGTAACCTAAGTAGAACTAGTTTGGTACCATAAATGAAACAAAGGATAGGCACCAAATTGAAGTGGAATCCAAGAACTGAATAAGTGTAAGAACTGAATAAGTGTAAGCGAGTTTCCGATAATGAACAGAATTGTCGTGAAAACCCATGGTGTTCCACTGTTAATAACACCAACAGGAAATGTGTTTAAAACGGATAAATGTGAAATGTTTGATATATATAAAAAATAGAATAAATATTAGATAATAGCAGTAATAATGTGAGAAGTTTCTGGAACATTTGGAACTATCCCTTGCCTTTGTGCATGTTTAGGATTTCTGTCTAGGAGTATTTCAGATTACCATTAACGGTTGTGTAGTAACGGTATTTCTTAGATGATTTTAGGTGTTGGACACTTAGAGAAATGAGAAAGTTTCCTCCCTGTGAATATTAGTTATTTTTCTTATTATTGTCGCTGTCACGTCTAAGGACCATATCTGACATTTTCAAACTTGTGAGATAGTTGCCAAATCTGCTCACTAAGCTGTTCCCAACTGGAAGACCAGCAAGGTAATTTACGTTCTATAACAGTTTGATTCACTTTGTCTACATTACGCAACTGATCCTCTCTTTAGGAACGATCTAAAAAACTGTCTGGCAATTATCCTGGAAGGGTGAAAATGGCAAATATGACCTTTAAGCCTAACAGTGGTGATGGAAGGACACTGTTATTTTCAATTCTCTACTAGCATAAGATAAAGAAGTTAAAGAATACGGCATTGGACCTTACAGTCCCTACTGACTGTGCTGATGTCCATTTCATCGCCCTTCAGCGGGGAAGTACAATAAGATAAGATAAAGTGTATTTTAAGCCAAAATATAGCCATGTACACAAACAACATACAAGATTAACGAATTACAACACTCGTCACAATAATAAAGAAAAAACAAAAACTACTCTCTTCTTTTTGCAAAAAAAAAAAACTGATCAAGATATCTTCCCGCCAGAAAAATAAACTGTTGCAACGTGCTCTTCAAGGCATCAGGAAGCAGCAATCCATCATCCCCAAATAAATTTTCCCTTACTCCCAAAAGACCTCGACAACGACTCGGACAACGCTCCAAATTTTCCTTCTCTTCTTGGCAAAGAGGGCAAGCAAACCTGCCGTCCGGGACACTTTCCCTCCTTTCAAAAACAATCAATCTCGAACGAATCGGAAGGCAATTAGGTCGTAGCTGCATAGAATAGGTAAGGTATCTAACCAGTAAATTTAAAAATAGAATTCCTGCCCAAATACTATCTTAACCTATTTATAATATCTTAAGGTTCCCGAATTCTTAACCTCCTCACCCCATTTCTGTATCGTCTGGTCCTCCAGCACCCGTTTGATTTCCTTGTCCAACTATAATTGTTGACTATTTGGTCCAAGGCCATCATTCCAAGTGAAAGGAAAACCTGTTTTATCATGTAATTCCTTAACTTTAAAAGGCCAAGATGTTTTCCTTCGTAACTGAAGTAACTCATCATATGCAGCCTTCAGGTAGTCTATCACTTGGTAGCTATACAACCCTTAGCCAAAATTTTATCATTTTGACCATTCTATAACTTTCAAGAGACCACAGTCCAAGGTCTCCTTTAAGAAATTGAGTAAGGGTCATTCTGTGCAGTCTCTACAATGTTTTAAAATAACCTAACTGAACACTTTCTAACTCGGCAGCGTTCTCATGTCACCAAATCTATGCCCCATAATGGAGAATCGGCAATATCTTAGATAAAAAAGGAAAACCTCTTATGTAAAGACAAATTCTTTATTCCACTAATTTTAGTCCGGAAAAGTGAAAATGTTGCAGCTCTTCCCCTATTAACACTTCTTTAATTTGGGAGCCCCATCCACCATTACTTTGGAAAATAAAACCAAGATACTTTTTTTTCAACTACTTCCATTTGTTGTCCTCCCAATACAAATATATTTTCAATTTATTCTTTGCTTTTACTAAAAATAACCACTTCAGTTTTCATAACGTTAAGCTGTAACTTTTTCATTTGTAAATATTCCTCAATTAAATCAAGTAATATTTGTAGCTCCCTTGCCGACTTCGCAACCAATGCAGTGTCATCCGCAAATAATAACACAAAAAAATTTATTTTTCCAAGACACACCTTAGGAGCCCACTTTTTCCCGAAACTCCACCATATCATTAAAAAACAAACCGAAGAGTATTGGGGACATGGCGCTGCCCTGCTCCACTCCTTTCTTAACGTCAAATAGCCTAGAAAGTCCCGAATCTGCAACCCTGACCATAGCCTTAGTCCCTGAATACATATTAACAAATAAACGAATAAAGCTGAAAGGTAGACCTACATCTCTAAAACACTTTTCAAGGAGAGCTCTATCTACATTGTCGAATGCCTTTCTTAAGTCTAGAAACCCAACATACATTCTATATCTACCTGATCCATACTCCTCTATCATTGCACTAACACAAATGCTCTTTCCGACGTTCTATACCCTTTCCTGAAACCCCCCTGCTCCTCTTTAATTACCCCATAACCCTCCAACCATTCATTCAACCGATTATCCAAAATCTTTTCTAAAATTTTACTAAGTGCTGGCGCTGATGCTATCAACCTATAACTATCATTATCACTAGGAGTACCTTTCTTAAATAGAGGTACCATAATCGATTCTTTCCATAGAGAAGGCCATACACCACTACTTATAATTCTATTAAAAATACTCACGAAAACTAGCAAAAAAAACACCCAGAAACCTCTTTAACAAAACTGCTGGTATGCCATCCATTCCTGGCCCTGATCCTCCCTTCATCTTCTTAACAACTTCTCTAACTCCTTCTGAGGTTACATCCCTTACTAAGTCATAATCTTTTTCTTTCATCGGAAACTGCGGACCAACACTTGGTTCTTCACTATCTACACTACTAAGATCTTTTTCTATACTCTCAAAAAAAAACTAGGCCAAGTGCCAGCTTCAGGGATTTGTAATTGACCTTTTCCTTGTCTATTTTCCTGCCTCATTCCTGACCAAAATTGCTTTGTATTCCCTACCACATAGGCCTTCTCTATCTCTTTCTGTTCCACTCTAATTTTCTCCCTTTTTTTCTCCGTGTCAGCCTATTATATTCCTTTCTCCTTTCCTTAAACCGTAAAAACAAACTCTGTCTTTCTTCCTCTAGAGAGCAAGCATTCACTAAATCTAATAACTCCTCCAACTCCTTTTTAAAAGAACTACATTCATCATCAAAAAAACTAGTTTTACTTTTCATATTGGGTTTCTCTGACACACGAGCTCACTCGTAAATCACAAAACCCAAATATTCCAAAATTTCATCTATGTCTCTTGTTTCTTCAACCAGACTCTCAACTTTCTCAGTTATTTCAGGCCTCCAAAACTCCTCATTCATCAACTCCAGCTCCAGCTCCTCTCCAATAAAATAGTAATACTCTTCCTTGCGACACGCAGGCCTCAACCGGGAAGCTTTTAATCGGCAGCTACCACTATTATCCAGTAAATAGGTTGATGATAATTTTTTTAATCAAACATGCGGGTTTTATTAGTAAAGAGCTTTCAGTTTTTGATTTGTCTCTTCGAGGGCTTAAAAATGCTTTCTTGACTCGTTTCTTTTGAAGGAGAGAGCTGTAAGTTCCTTGACTTAGTTTCTCTTGTTTTGTTTTGCTAATCTATATTTATACTTCAAATTATACTCATATTAATGAATAACTCAAAGATTATCCCAAGTGTTAGTGATGTTACCTTAGTGGTCAGGAAGAAATATGATTCCCTTACAAGGAAAGAAACTGCCCTTTGAAGCAAAAACTTTGACTCTACCTATTTTTGGGTATCTTAGCAACCTATCCTGAAAACAAAAGTCTTATTTTAATTTGAGATCGTCACTGTGGATACTTTGAAATTTGAGTTCTGTGCCGCCCAGAAGTCAAAATGCTAAAAAAAATTTACCCTTTTCCACTTTCTATAGGTTTGTTAATTTTAGACCTTTTAAATGGAATTTTTACTACAATTTGTTGATTTGTCAACTCCAATACTTCCAGTACCGTTTTGTTTATTGGATTCTAATAGTATTGTAGGCTTCAAGTGGCTATTATTCTTACGGAAATCATTCAATGGAATCCAATTCAATCATTCAATAAATAAAATCACTAATCCTCAAAAAAGGCTCAATAGCCTGTAAAGGAGGGGGACCGTAAAACAAACTTTTAAACATTCATCTATTTGAAGATTAAACTATTTGAACATTTACATACAATGTGTTAAAGTTTATTCGATGATAAAAAAAACTGTTTTTCTACTTTAGCAATTAAGACAGATAAGAACTTGGACGAAGCCTTGAGCCCACTTACCCATCCAATAACCTAGGGAAAACAGTACAACCAAACACAATCAACCGGAAATAAGGGTCCATAGACATTCAGCATTGATGTAAGCCATCATAAACTTAAAAGCAAATCACCTCAAATCTAATGATATATTCTCAAGTGATCATCTTCCACCAGGGTTGGTCAGAGGATCATATACTTGCCTAGTTGCCTATCTCGCCTAGTTGCCTAGAGGATCATATACTTGCCTAGTTGATCATAATACTTGCCTAGTTGGCAACTATTTAAAGGTAACTATTTTATATCCTTTAAAACACTACTTATATGCATAAAAAAAAGAGTGACGGAGCTGTTGGGTTTTTCTCTTGAAAATCATCAAAATCAGTGCGGGGTAGGAGGTTTGAAAACTGCTAATGAATCATTACAAAGCCCGCTGTAATAGATTGCTGCCTATGTTTACTTGCATTCCGTTGGAAACTTGGAAAGTAGAGCAAGATTATTCATTACAATTGTCTTTTTACTAGCTGACTTACTTACTTAAGTCTCTTCCATCCTCATGGAACGTCTTGGGGCCACTCCTTTTAACAGGGCTTGACCCAGGAATCGGTATGAAGATCTATCTTGTGCTGTTCTTGAGAGTTATGCGATGTGCTTGTGGTCAAGGTTATTTATTAATCCATTTGTTTCTGTGGTCTTCCTCGCGGTCGCTTTCCGTCAATCGTTCCATCGAGTGCGATTTTTGGGAGATAGTTAGGGGTATTCTTTTGACGTGACCAAATCACTGTAGCTGCTGCCATCTGATTTTATCAAGGATTGTACCAGAGAACACCAGCCGTTTTCACACGCTTTCGTTGGTCATGGGCTCAATGTAGTTGATCTTTGCGATGTGGCGTAGGTACTGCATCTTGAACGCGAAGAGGTTGCGCTGGTTTTATGTATTTAAGGTACAGGTCTCGCACCTGTACAGAGCGATTGGCACAGTCAGACTTTTGAAGAGATAGACTCTCAACTGATTGGAGAGGTAACTGCTTTTCCTTATATTCAAGTCTCCTGAAGCTGGATCTTGCTAGAGCTAGGCGGTGTTTGATGTCAGTGGTATGACAGTTATCAGAAGTCAAGAGGCTGTTCAGTTAGATAAAGTGGTAGACTGTTTCGACTTTCTGGCTGTCAATGGCTATGGCGGGAGGATTTTCTAGTTCGTTACGACTCTTTGCCATAAGTTTGGTTTTGTTGGTATTTATTTCCATTCCGAGCGGTCTCGTTACTTGACTGAGACAGTCCACCTGTCTTTGCAGTTCTGCTATGGTTGCAGACGTCTGATAGATATCGTCGGTATATCCAATCTTGTCAATGAGGGCTCTACCTATTTTCGGTGCGTGTAGCAGCGGCATGTAGAAACAGATTGAACAGGCGTTGAGATAGAATACATCCTTGTAAGACGACAGACGAGGTTAAAAATTCATCTGAAAAACCATCTGTGGTTACAACTCTGGTTTTGAACTGGTCGAACATATTCTCAATAGTGGCTTTTATTTCATCTGGTACCCCGTAGTGCTTTAGAATGTGCCACAAGCTTCTCAAGTTTAGGTCAAAGGCCTGCCGCCCAGGATTTTTTTTTAGAGCCAATAATTTTCTGCCTGCTCTTTTAATCGATTCTTTTCTTTTGGATTTTCCATTTTTTAGAGAAAGAAAAATACGGTGCGTTGGATTTTCAGAAAATTAGCTCTGATCTGTAAAAACTTATGTATAAAATTTTCTTTGCTCTGTTAAGACTAATTAAGGATAGAAAAATTTCTGTTGACAGCATAAAAGCAAAAACAATTAGAATTACCTCTCACTGTTTAATACTTTTTTTTGTGTGTGGGGGGGGGGGTGTCAGACAATTGTTCCGTGGGAATAACCTTTTAAATAAAGGTGCTTCTAAAAAACATTAGGTCAGGCACTGTTGTTGCTATGTGTATTATTTTTACACGGGGGGGGGGGTGGGGGGTGGGATGGAGGCAATTGATTTTTTTTGGTCTGACCCCTGCCCATAATGATAATTTTGAAAAAGTTGGAACTTCCCTCTGCAGTTTTTCAAATGCTGTATCCATATTTGCTATTTAATAGGTTCATTTGTAACGTTGTTCTAGGCTTCAAGTGGTTACAGTCTGATGGAAATGAGTCATGCTTTCTTCTGACACTGCAGAAAGATGGCTGTTTGTTTCTGTGGAAAATCGGAAAAGAGAACAAACTGATTCATTTTATTGATTCCGGTGTAAACAGACCCATTTATATGGAAACTTTATGCATTGCTCGAGGTAAGGAATTAGTAATTCAGGACGTATCACAAAACCAATTGGTACACTAATCTTACAAAGTTTGGCAAAGAATTTAGAAAAAAAAGGACTTACGACAGCAGATCAGTTGCTGTCGGAGGCAGTTTCGAAGGAGAAACAGACGGGGCATTTGCCCCGGGCGCGGAAATTGTAGGGGCGCTAAATTTAAACAAATAATCCTACTGTTATAATCATTTTTGTAATTTTTGACATTTTATTAATAAAGTAGAGGACACAGTTAATAAATGAAAGTAATTAATAAATCAATAATTAATTAATAAAATAAAAATAAATTAAATAATTATAATTAAAATAGTTAATAATAATAAAATAATTGAAAACTTAATTATTAATTAATTAATCAATTGAAAGTAATTTTGTTAATAAATGAAAATTGTGTTTAAATTTGGCCTGAAAATTGTGTGGGAGACATGAGGAAGGGCCAATCAAGATTTTGCCCCGGGTGCAAGACAGGCCAGAACCGGCACTAGTTGCTATTATTGTTGAACATCAAATGAACAGCACACATGACTAATCATTTCTCCAGATTACTAACGAAAGTTACTAGCAACAATTTTACTAACAATTGTGTTTCCATGAGCTAACAAAATATTTGTGCTACCGATGTTAACGAATTTTTAACGAATCGAATCGTTGTTGGATCATATGAAGTTTAATATTGAAAAACTGATGATACGGCTAAGTATGGTGACTGTCTTTTACGCTATAAACCAGGGCCTTGTCTGGGATTTTCGTTCGAAGGGGGGTGGGGGCTATCAAAATAGTTAAGTACGAGGGGTTTATATCCTGTAGATTTTGTCTAACTGGCGCATAAAATGTTTCACCTGCATTTTTCAAACCAGATTACGAGTCGGATTTTGTATTTTATTTTTTGACAAATTGTAGTTTTACAGGTGTGTTTACTGCCAATTTACGAGTTAAAGATCAATTTCGAGCGTGGGGGGGATTTCAACTAAGTAAACTATACCTCCCTCACCTGGATCAATTAACAACAAATTAGATAATTAGGCCTTTCTAATAAAATAGACAATTATCCTCAATTTATTTATTTAAGGACTTACTTTGTTTTTACCTTTTTTAGGGAAGAGGGGAGGGGGGGGGTTGAAAACCTGTAAAGTTTGAGAGTTTTAAATTAACCTGTGATAATCTCTTTTGAGGCTCTTTTAACTTGAGTATTGCTTATGTGGTAAAATTTACTTGAAGAAACTGTCAGGTATACCTCAGGTATACGATTATTCAGAAATTGGGTCTATTGCATTCAACATCAACAACGACAACTTTATTAAAAATAATTCATGCCGGCTTGACGACCAGTTACAAACAAAGAATAAGTATGCTTGAAAAACGCAACCAATACACAATTACTGAATTATACAACTAACACTAAACAACCAAACCATCACTGAAATAAACATAAATAAAGAACAATTAAAAAAAGAAATATTAATAATAATTACTGAATAATAAATTTAAAAAAGAAAAAAGAAAAGAATATATTAATAATAGAAGTAAGACCAAAAACTTACATTGTCCTCTCTCGTAATCCAATCCCATACATACCAACCGCCCGCAATGAGATGCTTCTTTAACCGGTTTTTAAATTGCGGCAAACTTTCCGCTTCCCGAATCGAGTCTGGAAAGGTATTCCAGACCACCGGACCCGTCTGCCTTGCCAGATGGTTAGAACAAACCGTACTTCTTGGCTCCCTTACCAGGTCTTCAGCATTTCTCGTAGCATATCCGAGAAATGAATTAAAACAAAAAATTAAAACCTTTCAAAGTCTGAAACCGAAACCTTTCAAACTCTGAAACACAGAAATACCAATCTGAAAATCTCTAATCTGACCTAGAGTCAAAATCCTAAGTTTCCTAAAAATCGACACTGTACTTAAAACTCCTGTATCATACTTAACAATTAACCCCGCTGCTTTATTTTTCTGTATATGCACTCATTTAACATTGCCCGTAAAATTACTATCCCAAATCATACATCCATAATTTATATACAGCGGAATCAAAAAGTAATACAAAAGAACTAAAATATGAGAAGGTTAAAAAATGTTGAAAACGTCGTAAAATCCCAAGGTCAAGCGCTACCTTACACGCAACCACATCAGCGTGTCTTCTCCAGCTTAGGTTCTGATCGAGAATGAGTCCTAGGTACCGCACTTCCTCAACCTGCTTTAATAAAGAACCATTTATTGCGATTTCACTGGGAAGATTCGGAGATATACCAGGCCGATTAAACAGAATATAATTACTCTTTGCCGTGTTAATGCCAAATAAGCTAGTGCCTACAAACTCACTCAACCCTTGCAGAGAAAAAGGTTGATGTAGGTATGCTAAGGGACGATGGTGCTCAGAACCGCTAACATGATATTATATAAGAAAAGTATAAAAGATGAATTCTAGACGCCTTCTGAAAGGGGGGAGGTTATTTAATAGGGGAATTTAAAACTGGATGTTTTTGCAAAATTGATCCCAACAACATTTATGGACCGCGGTCGAATGCTCTCTATCCATATGTAGTAAAACTCTAATTAGTCAAAAAAAGAACAAGCTTGACCTGGGTTAGATCTTGCTGTTAAAATTCATAAATAAATATTCCGAGAGAATTGCTTAAGAATATTAGCCGAAAAAAAAACAACAGTTTTGGGTATTATATTATCCAATTATTAGTTAAATTCGTATAGATGTTAGTATCCATGGTCATACAAATTCCGTGCAAGAGCTCGTAAGAAGAAGAACATTTTCAAAATAGAAAATATCTTTGTCACACAAATTGTTACGTTTGTATTTTATTTGAATTTATGTTCTATTGCAGGTTCTTTCTTGTTGAGTATTGCTTCTTTATGTGGCAAAGTTTACCTGAAGGGATTGTCCTTTACCGATGATAACTTACGATATACTAATGTGGGTATACTATGGGACGAAGAGGATGAACTCCCGGCACATCACATGATATTAGTCAAGAAAAGCGGAAAGGACGACACGTCATTAACGAGAGCAGTTAATGACGATTTTATTCTTTATGCTGCCAAGTCTAGTTTTCTGGTTGGAATTATGTTTCAAATCTCAGAGATGAATCTTTTAATTCGGACATTTGGATCAATTGTTTTGCCTAGCATTATTTCCGGTACATATTTTTCATTTTTTTTTTTTTTTTAGTTATTATTTTTTTTTCACTTTCGTTTTATACTGCGTTTTTTTTTTTTTTTTGTCGTATCTTATTTTTGTTTTTATTTAAATTAGATGAAATGGCATGTGTAGGGGGTTAAGTAATTTTGGAATTTATTGATTAATTTTTATTCTGCATTTACTTTTTATTTCAATTATACTTAGTGCTCTATTTATTTATTTATTATATTTTTATATTGTAAAATATATTTTTTTTATAATATTTTGTAAAAATATTTATTTTTTTCCAAAAAAATTACATTCTTATCTTAATATTTTAATTTATTTTTTATATTTATTTCTCATATGTTATTTTGCATTGCAGTTTTGTTTTTGTTTTATTTTGGGCATTTTGTTGTCCAGTTGAAGTCCGATGTTCTTGGTATTAAATGAAGTGGCATATTTGGAGGGATAAGTAAACTAAGTCTGATTTTGCATTTTTATCGTACCAACAAACTAGCTGATACTCAATACTGATATTCATCTGTGAGCTGGTTTCATTTTATTCTAAATCAATTTGAATTTTTTTGCGTTTATTGCTCTCATCTTTTAGTGGAAAGCTTTCAGATTTGAAAGCTTTCGGAAAGCTTCTGTTTAAGAATTTGTCTAACAGTTGTTTACTGGTTTTACCAAATTTTAACCGAAACTAAGGCCTTAATTTTGACCACTTCACTTCAATTTCAGGCACTTCACTTTCAATTTCAGCACTTCACTTCATTTCACGTCACTTCGTAAGTATCACAAAAGTCCTTCTGGAATAAAACCCCTGATCTATTTTTGACGTAATATCTTAAATTAGGTATTTTTTCTGCAGCCATACTGCCTTTCTGTGACGAACAAATAATCGTTCAAATGGGGATAAGTCCATTTATTAGGCAGTGACCTTCTCGGTGTCTGTTTTCTGACATATTCTAAAAGCGCTAAAGGAGAGTTAACTGAAGTATATTTCGT
Source organism: Artemia sp. Qi Xiang Cuo (assembly GCF_049724085.1). Lineage (NCBI taxonomy): Eukaryota > Metazoa > Arthropoda > Branchiopoda > Anostraca > Artemiidae > Artemia > Artemia sp. Qi Xiang Cuo. Next base: position 2,321,343 of record NC_142799.1, on the reverse strand, counting down.
ATCAATGCATAATGGGAGCAATTTTGAATATCCTTTTTGTATTTTAATGAAAAAACTTTAAAAAAAATGAAAAAGGCTCACCCAAGATTCTGAAAAATACTTCATTAAGAAAATTGAAAAAAAAAAATGCTCCCACACAGTTTTGTGAATGGCGCCACAGGTCGGGAAATAAGTTGATCAAGAATCATAAAAGCCCCACCCTAAAAATCTGTCTTCTAAAAATATATTAATATTATGAAATAATCATAACATGCTACCGTAACACTATTATATAATAATTTGTTGTAGATGTTCCACTTAAAAGAATAAGAACAAATCCAAAATTAGCAGTAATGTTACAAGTAAATAGAAAAGGTATTTCTCCGTAAAGAATGTGTCGTATTTTGACCGTACTTTTTTCTTCTTGAAAGATAACAATCAGTGGCCCAATCTCTACTGTGAGTATTTTTGTTCTTTCAAGAGATCTTTAACCCTTCTTTGTTTTTTTTTTCTTTTTTTTTATAAAAATGGATTTTATTTTCTGGGGAAAAGAAAAGAAAACAGACACGGAAAAAAGGAATTTTGCCTCTGTCAAGGGATTCTCGACTCTACTACGTTTTTTTTTTTTCTGAAAATAGATTGTCTCTTTTTTTAGGCAAAAGAAAATGAAACAGACCTTTGACCTTAGGTCGTCCTTAAGGACCTAACCACCCTAGGTCCTTCTTAAGGAGTGTCTAAGCCATCGACAAGGAGCCTGTAGCCTTTGAAGTATCATGCTGTCGCCAGAACATCTTCCCACTTGAATTGCAGGATCGTGTTAAAAGAGTGGAGATCTGACTGATATCTGCGGCCTAAGACGTTCTTGAGGTGACCCCTATTCTTTCATTCTTTAGATTGCTACTGAAAGGTTGACCTGGGAGCTCTAAATCTCCCGTTCTAAGCACATGGCCTAGATGTTGTCCACCACTGACGTTGGTGGACTATATTTGTAATTCAGGCTGGTTGGTCATTTTTCAGATCTTAAAAACTGAGACTCGCATATGTCCAGTCTATTTTCAGGATTCTGTGGCAACACGTATTTTCAAAGGTTAGCATCTGACACTATTACTATCTATTAGTATGCCATCGTTTGTCTGTGTACGTCAGAATCGACAGAACATTGTTATTGAAGAGTCTATGTTTGATAAGAAATGAGAATAATTTTAACCGCAAGACTCTCTTCATCCCATTCAAAACTCAACTTCCTTAGCCTATACAAGACACTACTTATTTCGGCAATGAGCCAGTGTTTTCAATTATGTTTTCTAAGCATTTACTTTTGACCACTCGTTCCAACTCGCCATCAGTGCACTTGGTCTTAAGTAGTGAATTTGATGTCTATGTGCATTTGGCTTTGTTGGCGTTGATTTTGAACCCAGTACGTTTTGCCATCGTGTTGATTTTATCAAGGAGCTTTTGGATGCGCTCCTTGCAGCTCTGGAAGAAAATAATTTCATCATCATGGTCAAGATCACATGCTTTTATTCTGCGTTCAGGCTGATATATGAGTGGTTGCGTTTCTCAGTAGATGATCAATTACTATGATGGATAGTAACGGTGAGAGGACGCATCCTTACTTAACTCCTGAAATAACCTTGACATGTCGTGCTAGGCCTTCGGGTGTGTGAATTAAAGCCTCGGTGTTCAGATACATATCATGGACTATTTCGATTGTCTTTGATTGGGTACCATAGTGGAAAAGTATCTTTAAAAGACTTTCTCTGTCAACAGATTCAAATACTTTTTCAAAGTCAGTGACTATGGCCTAGATTGCCATTCATAAAATTTCTTATTAAGTACTCAGTGAGTATAATGTAAGTTCTGCTCAGGAGCAATTAGGTCTGAAGCCATGACGTTTGTCGCTATGCTTGACACCCAGTTTTAATTGTTCGTTTGAGAATAATCTAAAAAAGTAGCTTCTCACGTTAAGAAATCTGGTCCTAGGGTATGCTTGAGTTATCATCTTTTAGATCATTCCGCATAGAATTATTATCGATTTTCAGTTGTAATAAAAGTTTTTTGAAGTAGGTTCCAAGCCCACAGCCCAATCCTCCTTCTCTTTTCAGGCCTGGAACTGGCTGAATAAAATCAAACGACAATCTTGAGGCAAAGTTAGGCAAAACTGTATTCAGCCACAAAAATAGAAATTATCCCTTCCTATTTTCAAAATAATTTTCAAATGATGATACTCAAGGTTGTGATTGGACTTTCAATCACCACAGAAGGTATGAAATCATGCAAATCAATATTTCTTGAAATCTCAAGGCTTGAATTAAAAACGGGAATCTGCGTGTTATAAGCATTACACATTTACTTATCTACAAAAATGTGGAATTCTGTATTTTTTCCAGAAGAAAGATCACGGATGTGTGTTTATTTGTTTTTTCCCCAGGGGTGTTCGTATCGACCCAGTGGTCCAAGAATATCGCAGGAGGGCTCATTCGAACAGAAATTAAAAGTTCTAATGCCCTTTTTGAGTGACCAAAGAAAAGGGAGGGCAACTAGGCCCCCTCCTACGCTCATTTTTTCCCAAAGTCACCCGATCAAAATGTTTAGATAGCCATTTTGTTCAGCATGGTCGAAAAATACAATAACTATGTCTTCCGTATATGAAAAGGGCTTTCCCTTCCTCAACGCCTCGCTCTTTACGCTAAAGTTTGACTATCTCTCAACTTTATTTTTTAAAACAATAAACAACTTTAGCGTAAAGAGCGAGGCGTTGAGGAGGGGACAGCCCCTTTCATATACGGAATAATTTCTGTTCGTTTTAAGTTTCAATGTCGCTCCTTACTTTCAGTTGAAAAACTTGTATTTTTGTTGAATTTCTAGAAGAATCCATAGTTTGGCTTTCTATTTGTATGTTGGAGAAATTTTTTTGCCTACGTTTAATCCTGACACAAATAGTATTGTTTACTATAATTTTATATCTCCTTAAGTTAACCTGAAAAATAAAATATAATGTCATTCCCGAAAAATTCTTTCTATGTTCTTTGACAACTTAGATACAATTACACTCTTTGATTTATTTAAATTGCATGAGCAAAAGTAGCAATAGTAGTAGCCCCGAAACTTTCAACTTAATGCCCCCAGTCATTCTCGATATATTGCTGAGGTGTCTTATTGGCAATCATACACACAGTGCCTTTTGATTTAGTTTTAAAGCAACTTATAGTTTTAAAGCATAATGGGCCGATTACATAACAGTGGGGGGCTAGAAATTCGAAATCTTTCTTAAAGTTGTGACCTATTTAGATCGTTCTTGTGGCCAGAAATGTCAATTTGCCAGTATGCCAGAAGAAAAAAAAACTATGTAGTCGATTTTTAGGCCGGGCTACAGCTTGGCTACGCGACAGGCTTGTAAATTTATTCTCATTGTAACTTATCTTATAACCGCAGACAATATAAGCCACTTCTTGATGTCATGGCGTCACCATTGGTTCGATACAACCACCACGGAAAAAAAATACAAATTCTTCCTTAAGCTTGTGAATTTTTTATGTCGTATTTAGCCAGAAATGTCAAAATAGTTCAAAGCCGGGCCCCGGCACTCGGCATATGGTAAACTTGTATATATTAATCTTCGTTGTAAGTAGCAACCTCCAAATGAGTCAGCTTTGTTTGCTACTATTTCCGTGGAAAATAGCAGGCTCCCCAGGGAACACATAGAACGTTGAAGGGTCCCAACAGATATATTTCTAGTCGGTTGGACCTTAAAAGTTCCTACTTATGGTACCATGTGCTCTGGGAATTTGAAGTGAAAACTTTCCAATGAGATGTAATTTTCTGATAATGCAAAAGCCTTTTTCATCGAAAAAGTTAACTTGACAATGCTGTTCATTATCAAAATGTTCTAAGAAAAAAATGTTGCGATTCCATTCTTGCATGTCTATCAAGCATTTCTACTCTTCCGGGTATTTTTAGAGCTTGAAATAGTGGAAAGTTTTAGTGTTAATCTTACTTTGTTGCTGGTAACATTGTACCGGTTGGCGTCACTTTATTGCCGTTAGCGAAAAATATAGCATTGTTAATTCCATAACCAAAATGTATTTGCCACCTGTTTTTATAGAGCCAGGCCACGGTGAAATTGAATTTTGGATTTTGGTTACGCCAATGAGTGTATACCTAAATGCATGGCACCTTTCTGTGTTTTGACAAGGCTTTTTTTTTTTTTTTTTTTTTTTTTTTTTTTTTTTATTTGAGTTCGGTTTCTGTTTTTAAGGACTTCGAAAAGTTTTTTTTTTTTTTTTTTTAGCACTGCACACAGCTTAGGGGACATGCTTGCTGAACTATCTGCATTGTTTTGTTTTCCCTGGCTTAAAATTGGCCTCGTTCTTTGTTTTATCTTCATTTTTTTTTCGAATTATCGTAAGGTTTAGTTTGTTTGTTTTCATATATGGGGAAGGGTGACGATTCCTTAACCCCCAACCGTGTTTTCAGTTACGCTTTTGTCGTTATGCTTCTTTGTCCTGCCACAAACAAATCTGTACAGATTTTCCTGTGGTAGGTCTGTTTGATAGTTTTTTTTTTAATATTGGTCTTTAATTAAAATGAATTTCTTTCTTTCTCAAAGGTGTACACAAATAACTAACCGTGTTTTCAGTTACGCTTTTGTCGTTACGCTTCTTTGTACACAAATAACTGCTAGTAAGCAAACAATCTTAATTTTCATTTCGCTAGTCTTGTATTCAATAACAAATTACAATAGCTCAAGATAACTGTTTTTTTCATTTCTTGATAGTGACGACTTTGTATCAAACTGATGCTGTTCTTGCTGGGTGTGAACATTTCAATGCACTTTGAGTAATATCTAATGCATTAAGCAAAACAGTGTCCATGAAGGGAAATGAGTCGGTAGTTCAAAGCCTTCAGCTATCAGTTATTTTGGCATGGGTAAAAATCAAAATGGCAAAAGGGATTATATAAAATGGTAAACTGATTGGATAAAGTCTAACAGTTTATTCTGATTATTCCGACAGGTCTAGTTTCATTTGAGTACTCTAATGCTCACTAATATATTACAATTACTTATTTGACACCGTTATCGTTTTTTATTGTCTTTTATGGTCTACCTGTCTCATTTTTTCCTCATAGTGATGACATTGTATCAAAGGGATATTGTTCTTGCTGTGTATGTGTATTTCAATGCAATTTAATCAATATTAGTAAGAAATTATCTAAAGCACCAAGTCAAGTAGTATCCAAGGAGGTAATATTTGTTCAAAACATTCGCTTTTCAATTATTTTGGCCTCGTGAAAAAGCAAAATGCTGAAATTGATTATATAAATTGGTAAACTTATTGGATAAGATAGACTAGACAGTTTAGTCTAGTTCCATAGAATTATTCTTATGTTTACTAATAGATTACAATAACTTATTTAACACCGTTGTGCCAAAGATTTGGCTCCTCCCTCCTTCAACATCCCATCTACCGATCATTCCTTCCCCCACCTTTTATCCTTATAAGATCTCGTCCCCCCAGGGAAGTGGCCTGAAACTAACCCCAGTCCACTGTAACACCATGCGCTACAGTAAAAGCTTTGTGCCAAGCTTTGTGAAATATTTCAATGATCTCTAGTGTTTTTATTCTTTAGTTTATTTTATCCTGACGATGTTTTATCAGACAATTTTATTCTCAATCTCCAGTATTTTTATCCTTTAGTTTATTTATCCTGACAAAGTTTTATCAGACAACTTTATTTTGCTAATTATGACTAAGAGACATCATATTTGGGCTTTGCGCCCACGAGAGCTAAATCTTGTTTTTGAATTAAATGAATTTGAATTTGAATTTTGTCTTTTTATTGCCCTTTTATGGTCTGTTTTTAGCCTGTCTCATTTTTCTCCTCTTTCTAATAGCGATGACTTTGTATCAAAGTGATACTGTCCTTGCTGGATGCGAGAGTTTCAATCTAAAGCTAGTATCGATGGAGGAAAAGGGAATAGTAGTACGCAACTTCATCATAGCCCAAGAAAGTACGAAATTTGCTTGTAAGGGCATTGCGAAAAATATCTACATCAGCTCTCTCTTTTGCACGCAGGAAAGGTGAGTGAATTTTTATCTTGGTTTATGAACTTATATTGTGGTATTTCGGGTTTTGATGTGATATTTTAGAACAGGGATGGATCCAAAACACTTGTCAGCAACAAACTAATGTTTTAGGGATTAACTTTATAGACTATTCTACATAGTACAGAGATTTTTATATCCAAATTTCCTAGCATTTTAAAATTTCTATCTGGTAGTGTATTTTTCAAGAGGTGCTACGTGTCTTTGAGGGCTATTTTGAGGAAGATACCCCTCGCCCCACCTCTCCCAAGAACCTATGTGAAAAAAGGAATCACGGGAAAATTCAAATGTTATCAAGTCAGTCAGAGCTGGGTGAACGTGCTAAGTTTAGAGAATTTCTAGGATATTTTTAGGGAATGTACTGGATTTTCACTGCTCGGGAAACTCTTCAGAATTATCCCCATGGTATGTACCAGAGCTCGGCACACGAGGTCTGCTGGAATCTGGCTATGATAATCTGTAGAAATTTGGCAGGGGAATAAACTGGAATGTGCCCGGAGAAATATGCTAAAATTCAGCTAAGGGGCTTAACTGAACTTGTGGGAGAATGTAGTGAGATTTGGGCAAGGGATTTTACCAGAATTTTGGTCAGGAAAATTATCAAAATCTTCTTCAAGGAAAATGCTGCAAATCGGCTGAAGGAATCTATTGAAATTTGTCTCTGAGAAGGTACTGGAGCTTATATCAGGGAAATTTGTCCCAGAATATCTATAGGAATATGAATCTGAGAGTCTAGTAATATGTTAGAGCTTTTAGGATAAATATAGACTAACCAATTACCAGGATGACCTTCATATACAGAACACCAAAATGTTTTGTGCAGAGACAATACAGAGTCTTAGCACGCTCACTGCCTGATTTTAATAATTTTGTAAATTTCTTCAACATTCAAAGAACTAATGAACATTCGTGACTTTTTCAGGCCACAGTCTTGATACAGCCCTTACTACTACCACTATCACTCATACGTTATTATTGCTTCCTCCGTGCATATCCTGTCACTACTGTTCTTTTTACGAATACTTCTCTTATTTTTACTATCACAGCTACTGCTATGATTAGACCACTACTACTCCTTGACTACTGCATTCATTTTTATTACTACCACGATTATTACTACAAATACCGCTACTCTTACAACGCCTATAATTACTCAGGAACATTTTTGGATCGCTCAACTACCCAAGCTCACAGAGTTAAATTTAAGGATTTCACATATTTGAAAGGAGGGAAGTCTTCAAAGTAGAATTGAAACGGGATTAAAAAAAATGAAATTGTGTATGGCTAATACATCTTCCTAGTCGGCGGGCTCAAGGGCTCTCTTGGCTTCTTCCTATGGATTATGGTGGAACAAAAAGGATTCAAAGACGAGTTATACTTGTTGTGTCACGTTTCCTGACGTCATCAGGAGAGCGTTGAAATAAATAAATGCTCGCATACATAATCAAAATGTCTTTTGAACTACAAAAGGCCTTACCACTTCTGTGTTCACGTCCAAGGTAATATATTATCTAAGGGGGATATTTCTCTTCCTCTTTATATAGGTATGAGCAAACACCTGCTTTAGCTACGTAGTATCGAACAGTTTGTGGTAACGAATTATAAGTAAGGAGCGACAAAGCTCAATAGTAACCAAAACTCTAAAAAGGGAATTTCGATAGCAACGTATATCAAAAGAATTGACTTATTATGCTGATTTCAAATATATAATATTTAGTATGTTTAGTGTTACCCATCAAAGACTACGAGTCTGAGAATGTTTGCCTTATTTTCAAAAAAGGTGGGATACACCCCCTAACAGCTGCTCCCTTCTCGATACCCCGCTCTTTACCGTGGGAGAATTATCTACAGGAGAAACTTACCATTGGGGGGGGGGTGGTTGTCCCCTTCTCAATACTTTCTTTACACTAAAGTTCGGCCTTTTGTCTCAAACCATTAAGAACGATTCCTGAAACACAAGGGCCGTGTAATTAGAATCAGAACGTTCTAAAGTTCTTAAAAAACAAAAACTTAACGTTAAAAAAGACGTATTGAGGAGGGGGCAGCTCCCCTCATGTACGGAATAATTTCTGTTCATTTTAAGTGTTAATGTTGCTCCTTACCTTCAGCAGAAAAAACTTAGTTTTTTTTTATTTAATTTCAGCCAAGGTTCTACTCGAGAAAGCAGTTGTCCTTGTTAATGGAAAGTAAAATAGGCCAGAATGGAAAATATTGTGTTTTTTGTGTTTTGCTTCCATCTTTCTTCTTCTATTAAATAAATAAATCCATAGATTATTTTAAATAATTCCTTCTTCCTTCTCCATCTTTTTCCTTCTCTGTATGACGGGTTTTCAAATAAATAAAATAAGGAAAATAGCCAATTGTGTATGGAAAGCGTTCAAGCTTGCTAAGACAATCCCCATTACCTTAGAAAAGGGGCAATGATTGCTCATTTTAGGTAATTAATTAAAAAAAACTCGTACAAATACCTTTTAAAATTCTAACTCAAAACGACCAGAAATTACTATTAAAGAATAAATGAAACCCAAAACGAACAGAAATTAAATAAACAATCATAGCCAAAACATGCAACAAGTAACAATATAAATGAATAAATAGGTCTTCAAGCGAGTAATGTTTAGATTGAATATGAAAATCAAGCTTAAAACGAAAAAAAATATTTTCCTATTGAAGTGTAAATGAAACTTAAAACGAACAGAAATTAAATAAACAATCGATGCAAACAAACAAGCAAACAATAGATATTAATGTAAATTAATAAATAAATCTTAAAACGAGTGAAACTTAAATTGAATATACAAATCAAGCTTGAAACGAACAAAAATCACCACAAACAAGAGTTTGGGTATGACCTCCTTCTCTCACTGTAAAAGTCTAAAACCTACTGCGTCATTGGCGCTTCACTGAAAACCAATTTTATGACAAATATTTTTTTTTGTACTTAATATTGAAAATAAACATTAAAATCATAGTAGCATTTTGAACTGGTTAGCTTTCAGCAATTAATATCATTATACGTCAAATATTCATTTTAATTTATTAGCTCTTTTTAAAGTTGTTAAAGACGAATATAGTTCCCCTACAAACAAGTGATTGGATACTGCCTCCTTTCCTAACTGTAAATAAAAACCAAAAGCCTACTGCGTCATTGGTGCTTCACTGAAAACGAATTATATTACAAATATTATCTTTTCCAGTTCTTACAGCATTGAAAATAAAAATATAATTACAGTGAAACAAATTCTTGAACCGATGGATCTTTCAAGAATTAATTATCATTATACATCAAATATTCAATTTGATGTTGTTTATACTTTTGAAGACTGTTCAAGACGCAAATAGTTTTCAGTAAAGCGCCAATGACGCAGTAGGTTTTAGACTTCTACAGTGAGAGAAGGATGTCATACCCAAACTCTTGTTTGTGGTGATTTTTGTTCGTTTCAAGCTTGATTTGCATATTCAATTTAAGTTTCACTCGTTTTAAGATTTATTTATTAATTTACATTAATATCTATTTTATGTTCGTTTGAATTGATTTTTTATTTAATTTCTGTTCGTTTTAAGTTTCATTTATGCCTCAATAGGAAAAGATTTTTTTCCGTTTTAAGATTGATTTTCATATTCAATCTACAGCATTACTCACTTAAGATCTATTTATTCAGTTAGCTTATTGCTTGTTGTATGTTTTTGCTGGGATTGTTTATTTAGTTTCTTTTCGTTTTGGGTTTCATTTATTCTTTAATAGTAATTTCTGATCGTTTTGAGCTTGAATTTTGAAAGGTATTTGTATCTGCTGAGCTTAAGTTTAAAATGGCCTTTACTTTTCTTTGAAAAACTTATTTTTCGGAGTTTTTTTTTTTTAATCAATTTTTGTTCGTTTTTTTTTACAAAAATTTCAAGTTTTTAAAAATTCCTTATTTCAAAATCAATATAAAAAAAAAAAAAAATCAAATATTCATCGAAGTAACAAAACTGATATCAAAGTAACAATATTAAAGTGAAATAATGTGTTTGTGTCTACCTTGGAGTTTTATTATCTGATGTTTGAGCTATTTTTAACAAAATTGCTATCTCCAAATTTTTATCGGAAGGGTTTGAGGAAAAAGGGCATGGGGGGACTAGATTAAGCTTCGGTCTCTTTTGACTCTTTAAAAGTGAACTATAACTTTCTATTTTCAATCAAATGAGCCCTCTCTGAAGTTTATACGAGTATCCCTTCTATAAGAACCATATATATCCCCAGAGTATAACCTTCAACACCTGTCCCTGGGCCCTGGGGGATTGTGTAGACCCTGGAGTTTTAATATCTGATGGTTGAACTATTTTTAAAAAAATGGTCACCTGAAACTTTTATCGGATGGGTTTGTCCATCCTATACACCCAAAGGCATGGAGGGCGAGAGGGGCTAGTTGCCCTCTGATAATTTTTCACTCTGAGAAAATGAACTACAACTTTTAATTTCCATTCAAATGAACCCTCTCTGAATTTTATACGAGCATACCTTCCATAAGAACCATATATGTTCCAGAGCAATACTTACAACGCCTGCCCATGCCCTGGGGGGAGGGGGGGTGTCGACACAGGAGTTTCCTCACCTGACCTTTGAACTATTTTTAACGAAATGACCATACGTAAAAGAGTTTTTGTTATATGATCTTTGAACTATTTTTAACAAAATGGCTACCTAAAATTGGGGGGTCAGTTGCCCTCTGATCACTTTTGACTCTTAAAAAGGCACTAGAACTCTCGATTTCCAATGGAATGGACGCCCTATGAAGATTATACGACGACCCCTTCTATATGAATTGCCTCTGGGAAAAAAATAAATGGATTTGGGGGGGGGGGGAGGCTAGCTGCCCTTCAATCACTTTTGACTCTTAAGAAGTGAATTACAACTTTCAATTTCCAATCAAATGAGCCCTCTAGGAAGTTTATACGAGCATCCCTTCCATAACAACCATATATTCCCCCAGGGCTTAACTTAAAACTTCTACCTCCGGGCCCGGGAGGGCTGGGCCGACACCGGAGTTTTTTGTTATCAGAACTTTGAACTATTTTTAACACTATGTCTATCTCAAATTTTTATCTAATGGATTTAGGGTTTGGAGGAGGGGGGATGGGGCTATTTTCCTTCCAATCTCTTTTGACTCTTAAAAAGTGAACAATAATTTTCAATTTCCAATCAAATAAGCCCTCTCTGAAGTTTATGCGAGCATCCCTTCCATAAAAACTATATATGCCCCTAAAGCATTACTCATAACCCCTGCCTCCGGGCACTGGCGGGTTCCATCGACACAGGAATTTTTCTTATCTGACCTTTGAACTATTTTTAATGAAATGGGTATTATAAAAATGTTATTGGATGGGCTTGGGGAAAAAAGGGTGTGCGTGTGGGGTGGGGGGGGGGGCTAGCTGCCCTCGGAAATCTTTTGACTCTTAAAAATTGAACTAGAACTTTCAATTTCCAATCAAATGAGCCCCCTCTGAAGTTTATACGAGCATCCCTTTCATAATAACCATAAACGCCCCGAGGACAACACTTACAACGCCTATACCCCGGGCTCTGGGGGGCGTTTTTGTTATCTAATTTTGAACCATTTTCAAAACACTGGCTATCTTAAAATTTGCAGCGGACGGGTTTCGGGAAAAAAGATTGTGGGGGCTAGTTTAACTCTCTTGACTCTTAAAAAGTGAACTAGAACTTTCAATTTCCAATCAAATGAGCCCTCTATGAGTTTATACGAGCATCCCTTTCATAATAACCATACATGCCCTTAGGGCATAACTTAGAACGCCTTCTCCTGTGCCCTGGGGGGTTCTATTGACACCGGGTTTTTTCTTATCCAACCTTTGAACTATTTTTAACAAAATGTATATATCAAAATTTTCATCAGATGGGTTTTGAAAAAGAAGGCGTGGGGTGGGGGGCTAGCTGCCCTCGGATCTCTTTTGACTATGAAAAAGTGAGCTCGAACTTTCAATGTCCAATCAAATGAGCCCTCTCTGAAGTTTATACGAGCATCCCTTTCATACGAACAATATATGCCCCAGGGCATAAATTACAACGCCTGCCCCCGGGCCCTGGGGGACTGTGACGACACCTGGGTTTTTTATCTGACTTTTGAGCAATTTTTAACTTAATGGCTATCTCAAAATTTTTATTGGAAGCATTTGGGGAAAAAGGGGCGTGGGACGAGGGCTAATTACCCAATAATCTCTTTCAACTCTAGAAAACTGAACCAAAACGTTCAATTTCCAATCATATGAGCCATCTCTGAATTTTCTACGAGCATCCCTTCAATGAGAACCATATAGTCCTCAAGAGCATAGATTACAACGCCTGCCCTTGGGCCCTGGGTGGCTGTGTTGACCCCTGAGTTTTCGGTATATGGTCTTTGAACTATTTAATAAAAAATATCTCAAAGTTCTGATCGGATGGGTTTGAGGGGAAAAGGGCTTAGAGAGGGGGGCTAGGTGCTCTCCAATCTCTTTTGACTCTTAAAAAGTGAACTAGAACTTTCAATTTCCAATCAAATGATCCATCTTTGAAGTTAGTACGAGCTTCCCTTCAATAAGAACCAAATATGCCCCCAGGGCATAACTTACAACGCCTGCCCTAGGGCCCTGGGGGGTTTTATCGACACCGGATTTTTCGTTATGTGATCTTTGAACTATTTTTAACAAAATAGCTATCTTAAAATTTGTATTGGATGCATTTGGGGGAAAAGGGTTGGGGAAGGGGGGAAGCTGGTTACCCTCCAGTATCTTTTGACGCTAAAAAGTGAACTAGAACTTTCAATTTCTAATCAAATGAGCCCTCTCTGAAGTTTATGCGAGCATTCCTTCCATAAGAACCATATATGCCCCCAGGGCATAACTTATAATCCTTGCCCCTGAAGACTTTGGGGGGAGTGTCCAGCTCAAACATATAATTTCCAGAACTTCCAACTACGTTGAACAAAATGGCTATATCAAATTTTGATTGGATGTGTTTGGGGAAATGGTGGGCGTGTGTAGCGATAAAAAAAAAATAGACTGGACTAATTGTGGTAATAAAGATTGACCGCGTCAAATGTAATATCGTGCTTTCAAGCTGTGTACTTACACCTTATACGTTCTCCGATAGCGCCACTTTTAGCGCTGAAGACTGTGCCATATGTAATATTATTCTATAAAGCTGTGGCGATTAAGATGCGCCAAATGTGGCAATGAAGTCTGGGGCCACAAATGTAATACTATGATTAAAAGCGGTGTACCGATCGTGCCACTCGCTGAAAGCGAGAAAAAAAAATGAGTAGCTATAGTAGGTTAGAAATTCTCCAACTATCAATTCGGGAGCGTAACCTCGCTTCCTCGGGTTATCGCCGTGTCGATTACATCTAAGTTTATGTAGAAATCAGATTCCTGGGAGCGCTATCAAGGGAGACATGCGAACTAATTACCTGCCGTGCGATTAGATACAGACATATAAAATAAAACAAACACAATTAGAAAAGCAATAGTTTTATTGAGACTTATATTTAGGTGTAGAATAGTGCTTCCCTTCAACTGCAACGACAAAGGCAAGGATAAAATTGGCTCTCAAAAATAATGATGATGGCAATAAAGACAATCCATAATTGAAACGAACAACAGTTTTTTCACTATATCACACAAATACAGCTTCAACGCTCTAAGCTTTCACGATTGGCCCAAGTCCTGTGGAGGGGGCTGCTACCTTGTACTTATGTTTGCAAACTCACTTCATTATGCTCACTGACCATCCAATAATTTGCTTTAAATATTTCTGATGATTAAACGTTATAACTTAAGCTTCCTGTGAAACTTTGTATCTATCATTTTTTTTATTACCAATTATCTTAGCGAAATTCAAAACCGAATAGCGTCGTTGTTTGGCTGAGGCCAAAACGCAGATTCTATTTTTTGCTGATTAAGAATTTAAACTCTTGGAAACGTGATTTGAACTTAATTAGGGGCAGTCTATTTTGTGTCGCAATTATCTTTAGAAAGAAGGAATTTTATCTCTTTGTATTTTAACTATATCACATATTACTCACGGTGCATATTACCCTTCCCATTATTTAATGACGTCCCGTCATTAGGACTTGCTTGCCCTTGGGCTTTCGAAATGTTCGCTATCTATTAACTATTTGTTCTACTTAATTTTAATTGACATTGTATTATTTTATACTTTTATATAAGCTTAATCAGGAGTGTTTAAAATTTTCTTTATTACTGTTTTATTTTATTATACATCCCTATCTAGAGTTCATCTACTGATTATCTATGGTTCTAGGCTAGCTACTATACTAAAGATTTTTTTTCTACATCTAACACTGATGACTTTTACATTTCCAACAAGGTTGAGGCTATTCTACTCTTACTATGAGGTTGTTTTTTTTGAAAATTCACCTTTTACAAGTTTTTATCCTTTGCTAACTATAGAATAATTGTGCTTCCTATATACGCTAAATTAAATGAATAGTACGACAACGCTACACATAACTCTATCTGAACATCTAACACTACATATAAGAACGATTTAAAACACACAATATTATGTTTACCACATTCACTGGTAAACATTAGAACACTTTCACTGGGAATGTTTGCTATGTAATATTAATGATAGGATATTGGAATTTTTAAGTTATCGAAGTTACTAAAATGTAACATATGCAAATTCACACCTATTTCATCACCATTAATGTCTTTTATTGTACTCAATCCTTCTGTTGTAAATGATGGTCCTTCACTCCATTCGTCTTGGCAAAATTTTTAAAACACTTACAATATAGCTTCTTCACAGAACAGTTCGAGCATGATTATGTTCATCTTGCACGAAAAGCTTTCTCTAATTGTCAAATGGGAAATGATACTCCCAGGTACAGGCGTGTGGAATTTTGATATCAGAGTTCATTCTCACCTACTGTTTTTGGATAGTTCATAGGGTGCCTTATCATTAAGGGGTTGAACACTGGGACTGCGTTAACTTTCTTCTCAGCATATCGTTCTTGGGATATTTTAAAGTACATAGAGAATGTACTTCTCGTATAAAATTGTTCGTTTGTGCCCTTAGAGATTACAGTTCTCTTATAAAATTGTTCGTGCCTGGCTTGCGTCTATTAACTTTTGCGGTGATTCCTTGATTAATCACAGGGAAGTTGATGTTTGGATTTGGAATGGAGCGAAATCAAACTTTAGTGGCTCCTTCAACTCATTGTCTTTAACTTGTGGGAGGGGTATATTGTCACTGAGGGGTTAGTCACTGGGGTTAATTTTTGTTTCTGTAATTCAATGGTTGGTTTCCAGGTCTATTTTTCAGAAATTATCTCGTATCATGTATGGGATAACAGAGATATTAACTTTTCTTATTTGATGGAGGTGATAGGATGGATTCCGAGAAATGGTCGAAAGGGATTCGACGCGTGAATGATTTTTGGGATCATCAAATATCATAACAGTACAGTTGTATGGTATATGGGTCCATATTGATTTTCGAGGGTGATCTTCATGTACTTATGTCTTGTACTGGTCGATGGGGTTCTCAGGATTCAAGTGAATATCTAGTTCAATAATGCACTGAATACTGAGATTCAAATATAGTGTTACCTGATACGCGATATGGTTCGTGGTCGAGGAAGCAACGATTAAACGTAGCTATAATTTTTGTAGACAAAGCTGGGATGAAAATTGCCTGGAGTCTATGGTGAGTACTCTTAGTTGGTTGAGGTATGATGAAAATAGATGCTACTATGTTGTATCTGCACTGGACTATGCATTGTAATGATCGGTTTCCAATATGTCAATCCACTTCCTGTAATAAAAATAACGAGGCAGAATCACACGTTCTTTAAAACAAATAGTCATAACACATAATAAGCAATATGATTGGTTACAATAAATGGTTAACATTACACTCAAGCAAATGCCAATATTAATATGCATATATTGTATTTAACAAATTGGCATTTTTATTTCTCTTATTAGAGATTACTTCTCTTAGCTTCAATTAATGTCCCTTATTATTTTCCTTGGTATATTTTGTTACACACAATTTAACTTAATCTTTCTCAACTCTCATTTAATTCTATATTAGATTTAAAATAACCATTTAAATATAAGTTACGCTACATCATTAAGTTTGAGGTCTAATTTTACAACAAATTTCATGCCTGCATTGTTCACGCACGTCCGTGCTTGTTAAGAAACGCATTTTGCAGCGTCATTGCCACACGGTTTTACGTAAACGACACTTACAATGAGGGAACAAGACATAGCAAGGACGAGTGAAGACCTCTATACCCACTCGCTTTCTAATGTCTTCCCTGTTTCTTGGCTTAGACGTTCTCATGGGGTTCCGGGTTTAACTTCTGCATTTCAGCCATTTCCCCGTGTTCTTCCTTTGGGTTTTGCCTTCTTAGTCTCAGGATTTTTCCATAATTAAAAGTCAGTAAGATTCTCATGGTCAGGGAAATCGCGAATACGAAACATACAGTCAGTAGTATGTTCCACCAGAAATTGGTTGAGAATAATCCGTATCTATTATACACATATGTTAATCTCTGGTCCTCACTTGTAAATAGGGGAATCTGAGAGTCTAATGCTTCTCTTATTTTTGTAAGCCTTAATGTCCCTTTAATCTTTTCTATTTTGGACCATATCGAGGTTTTCATTTCCTCACTTTCTATATCGGGAATAGTGTACGACAGGCTAATTGCCTTAAAATTGATTATTTTAGGACTTATTACATTTGCGCTCGTGGTGATTAACGACGTTCTAACAGTTGACTCTTTAGTGACAAGTCGGCATCCTTGTTTTATGGTTATCGTACCCACATCTTGTAACAGTAATTCTGTCCTGTAACTTGAATTTTTTCTTTCGGTATTATTATAGCAGGACAAAGTTCCAACAGTTTCTCTTGGAACAGAAAATAACCAAAGGTCATTTCTAAGGTGTATGAATATTTCTCGTTTAGTACTTCCTATCAAGGCTTCTTTCAGTTGGACTGGATACATCGTACTGGAATGGTACGGGTAGACTTCCTACATTAAAGGAAATTATTCGAATTAATTATATGCAATGAAACTTTTTAATTAGAATTTGTTTTCGGGAACTGATATATGTTGAACAAAATTTTTCTATGGCGTTTTTGTAGTTGTATGATTTTTACTTGTGAGCTAAAAGTTTTAAATTATTATTCCTTTATGATGCCTATGCATAAAAATCTTTTTTTTTTATATTTAAGGTTATTTTAATCTCTCCGGTTTCTTAACCGTTCTACATGACTGTGTCGTTACTTTTTCTTTTTCTTTTTAAGTTTTGCTAACGATATAAGGTTAATTTTTTGTATTGTTTTTTCAAAAATTCTTGCCCTTTTAATTTTGTTTCTTTCGCGTGCGCGGCTGCTGAAGTCGGTTTTGATTTCCCTATTTCTTTAACTACCATATGGTTTGATTCGTCGTCAGACTCTTCGGAAGTGGTTTCCGATGATTCCGCATTAGAACTTTTAGAGGTTGCACCTTGCATATTAGAGGTATCATCTCCCCTTCCTTCGTAAATTTCTACTCCTCTGGAAGTAGAAGGTTTATTCTCTAAGTCATCACTTTGAGTTTCCGACTCGGGAGATTTGAAAGATTCTCGAGAGCCTTGAGAGGAATCAAAAGTTTTTGCGGGGTTCCTCCACTGTTTAAATGCCCTGTCTTCAGGGGGATGGGGCATTCTTTGCACTAGTGTTTCCCTCAATGAAGTCCACTGTTTAGGCTTGACCTTGGACACTGATATATCATGATATTGTCCTTGCTGGTCATTCTTGGGAGTTTGATTTTTAGGCAATGTACTTTGACTCTTTTTTATTGGGAAATTTATTAAATCCATAGCTTCTCGCAGATTTGTTTTAATTGAATCTTTGGGAGGAGTTTTCTTTACAGTAATACCCGGAGTTTCTACAGCTCTGTTCCTCCTTTAATGACAGGGGCCTCTCTATTGGCGTTGCAGGGGAAACCATATCGTCTGGAAATCTTTTGGGGGGACAAGGGGTCGAAATTCTATCAGGGAAAAATGGAGTTTTCGGATATATCGTATAATCTAATTCTCCTGCACTCTCCGATGATGGACTTTCTGGATCTTTTGGCGTTTTTATTCTTACCGGTATTAGGGATTTTCTCTTGGGAATAACTAGATTTTTCATAGCTAAAAATTCTTCAAAGTTTTCTTCGTCACTATCATTCTCGAAATAGTCTTGATTGAAATTAAAGGGTTTTAGCTCTGCCAATCTTGATTTAGGGTGCTCAGTTTTTGAATCGTATGAATTGGCAGACGGGGGATGCGGTACCCATCTTTCTGGAAATTTGGCTCTTTTTATTCGGCTAACAAAAGGTGAAAGGGTTACCCTTTCACCGTTACTAGGAAAGGGTCGTCCAATTTTAGTTTGGTGTTTGTATTTTAAGGTTTGGTTTTTACATTTTTATCAGTTTTATTCTGCACTGAGGACGGTCAAGCGGAGGTCTTGACCGAAATATTTGCATAATTTTTCAATTTTTTTCACTGGCTGTTAATTGTCCTCGTTTCCTTTCTTCGCGATTTTTTGTTTATCATGATTAGCCAGTGTGGTCTCAGAAATTATTTACGACATTTCTATATACCATTCTCGCATTATATTGGCTTTGGCGAGTATTTGGGTTTTCAAATCGGTAATTAATTTGTCTATTGGGGGGAATTTTGTACAAATTTGCTTGGTATGCGTCGTAAGGTACTGATTCCCTGGTTATAGCCTAGTGCACCACTGGCGCTAAAATTTGTTTTGCCGAACAAATGGTTGCCGTAATTTTGCGTTTTACCAACTGCAATCGTTTTTGTGCGATTGGGGACATAACGGCACTCTCTCGCGATATGCCCAGGTCGATTACAAATGTAGCATCTTATTATTGTCGGGTTATTTTCATAACTAATTTGTTTTACGGGCTGAAAACGTACTGTTTTCTGCCTAGCGGGTTCTTGCGTTTTATTTCTTTGTGGCACTGGGGAGTTATCCTTGAAAAGAAATTGGGAGATGCCTGATCGCCCTTGAAGGTGAGGCTTGCTTTTGATTCGCCTAGGCTATTTATTTTTGTTTTACTGTGATTTGCCACCATCTTATCGACTTCAATCGATCGCCCTGCCTCCTGAACTACAAGATCTAACGTCTGAATATTTTTGGATATTACCATTCGATATAGTTTTGGGGGTAGTCCGATATTTAGTATGACTTTTTCATACAGTTCTCCTGACACTTTTCTGTATTTTGCTTCTACTGAAATCCATATATTATCAAGATATTCTCTTACGTTTTGTGAATGGTCAAAGCATACCATTCCGTGTTTTAATTTATTTGTAGGACTGGTTTCGATAAATCTATCTTTAAATGCCGTTAACAATTTGTCCACCGTATTTATTGGCAAGCTGGTGTCATTACCTATAGTATGTTCAATTTGCTTTAGGAAGGTTAAAGTCTGCCTTTTTAATCTTAATAGGAGCATGCCGACTAACGTTTCTAGCTCTGTTTTTGTTAATTCTACAAGCTGGGCCAATTTGATATTAAATTCGTCGATATCTGTTTGTCCATCGTATTGTGGAATAGATTTTGCTATCTCTACGTTCTTCGTGACTAACTTTTGCACCATTAATACTTCGCTTAATTCTTCCGAAATTTTTTGTTTTAAATTAACTCAAAATAAATCTTTTTTCACTTAACTTATTTTGGGGGAGGCTATTATCTCCTATGATATATTTTAAAGGGTTTTCCTGTAATAGCTTAGCGATTATAGGCCTAATTTTTTTTTATATGTCTGTATCTCTCCAATGATTAAATTTAAGTTACAAAGTTTATAGACTAACTAGTTCGCGTGTCTTCCTCCAAATTTCTGACCGTGCCATATGTAGCGATATAAAAATAGACTGGCCTTAATTGTGGTAATAAAGATTGACCGCGTCAAATGTAATATCGTGCTTTCAAGGTGTGAACTTATACCTTATAAGTTCTCCGATTGCACCACTTATAGCGCTAAATACTGCGCCATATGTAATATTATTCTTTAAAGCTGTGGCGATTAAGATGCGCCAAATGTGGCAATGAAGTCTGGGGCCACAAATGTAATACTATGATCAAAAGCGCTGTACCGATCGTGCCACTCGCTAAAGGCGAGAAAACGACATGCGCAGCTTTAGAAGGTTAGAAATCCTCCAACTATCAATTCAGGAGCGTAACCTTGCTTCTAGGGGTTATCGCCATGTCGATTACATCTAAGGTTATGTAGAAATCAGATTCCTGGGAGCACTATCGAGGGAGACCTGCGAACTAATTACCTGTTGTGCAATTAGATACAGACATATAAAATAAAACAAACACAATCAGAAAAGCAATAGTTTTATTGAGACTTGTGTACAACAATGCTTCCCTTCAACTGACAACAACAAAGGTAAGGATAAAATTGGCTCTCAAAAATAATGATGATGGCAATAGAGACAATCCATAATTGAAACGAAAAACAGTTTTTTTTCACTATATCACACAAATACAGCTTCTGTGCTCTACTAGCTTTTTCAAGATTGGCCAAGGTCCTGTGGAGGGGGCCGCTACCTAGTACTTATGTTTGCAAACTCACTTCATTATGCTCACTGACCGTCCAATAATTTGCTTTAAATATTTCTGATGATTAAACGTCATAACTTAAGCTTCCTGTGAAACTTTGTATCTATCATTTTTTTTTATTACCAATTATTTTAGCGAAATTCAAAACCGAATAGTGTCGTTGTTTGGCTGAGGCCGAAACGCAGTTTTTCTTTTTTGCTGATTAAGAATTTAGACTCTTGGAAACGGGATTTGAACTTAATTAGGGGAAGCCTAATTTATGTCGGAATTATCTTTAGAAAGAAGAAATTTTATCTTTTTGTATTTTAACTATATCACATATTACTCACGGTGCACGTGGAAGGGGTGTCAGCTGCCTTAGAATCACTTTCGACTATTAAAAAGGGAACTAGCCATTTAAATTTCCAATCAAATGAGCCCTTTCTGAAGTTTCTACGACAACATTGTCTATACAAAGCCTTATATGCCCCCAGGGCATAACTTACAACCCTTGCCCTGAGGGATGTGGGGGAGTTCTCATTCTCAAAGACCTAATTTCTAGAACTCAAAACTGAGTTGAACAAAATGGCTATCTAAAAATTTTGATTGGATGTGTTTGAGGAAATAGTGGGCGTGAGAGGGGGACTTGTTACCGTTAAATCACTTTCGGCTATTAAAAAGAACACTGTTAGTTCCAATACTCAATCAAATGAGCCCTTTTTGAGGTTTATACGACAACGCTTTCTATAAAAAACTTATACGCCCCCGGGCATAACGTACAGCCATCGCCCTCTAGTGTTTTGGGGAGTCACCTACTAACGAACCTAATGTCTGTGTAGGAATAAACTTCTTTGTGCGAAATGACTATCTCTCAAGTTTGATGGGAGGTGTTGTAGAGAATGATAGGTGTGGGGGGGGGCTAGTTCCCATCTCATAACATTCAACTCACGAAAAGGACCCTAGCCCATCCATTTTGCAATCAAAAGAGACTGTTTTGAAGTTTCTACGTCAACGCCTTTTATAAAAACATTATATGCCCCCAGGGTATAACTTAAAACCCTTGCCCTGAGGGTTGTGGGGGAGTATCCTCCTCAAAAACATATTTTTTATCTGGAAATCACTTACGCATAACAAAATGGCTATCTCAAAATTTTGATCGGATGTGTTTGGGGGATGATGGGTGGGGGGGCTAGTTGCCCTCCAATCATTTGTGACTATTAAAAAGGGCACTAGTCCTTTGAATTTCCAATCGAATGAGCCTGTTGTGAAATTTCTACGACAACGCCTTCTATAAAAACCTTGTATGCCCCCAGGGCATAACTTAAAACCCTTGCCCTGAGGGTTGTGGGGGAGTGTCCTCCTCAAAAACATATTTTCTATTTGGAAATCGACTACGCTGAACAAAATACCTAGCTCAAACTTTTGATTGGATGTGTTGGGGAGAATGGGGGGCGTCAGGGGGGGGGGCTAGTTGCCCTCCAATCACTTTCGACTATTAAAACGGGCACTAGAATTCTCGATTTCCAATCGAATGAGCCCCCTTTGAAGATTCTACGACGATCCCTTCTATATGAAGTGCCTCTGGGAGAAAAAAAAATAATAAATAATAAAACGTTGGAGCAGTATGGCCTTTACTATAGGCAACGCTATAGCGTTACCTCTGATAGGGCACAACCACCTCGCTTACAGCTAATACTGACCATTATTTTGAAATTCTGTTGCTTATTCATAGCCTCTGAAGCTAATCTAGTTGAGAAGTGTGAAGTGGGTTTTGGACGAATGAAAAGGCGATACATAATTGTTAGGTTGGGTGGATGTTGGTTGGGTTGGGTAGAAGACCAAAAAATTTTCAGTGTTAATTGAGAAACCTCTAGAAATAATTGTTGCTTTTTCTGGAGTATTTTAGATTGCTGCTATGTTAACACGCGACAGTGTCCTAATTTTTTTTTTTTGGGGGGGGGGGTAAGGTTTTTGCAGAAAGTTTTCGATGAAACTTTGAAAATTCCGTCAAAGTCTTGGTTGTATCCAAATACAAAATACCCCCCCCCTCCCCTCTTACTCTATTAGAAACAATCCTAGGAAACCCCTCCATTGCTTAAGCCAGGTATTATTGATTTATAGCCAACCAGCAAGTTAAATGCAAAGTTTTTCTTCTATTTTGTTTTTTTATAATTCAAATTTGGACCTTCTTCTAATTGGTTAATTTTTTCCCGCTGAGAACTATAATAAACAAAATAAGTCGAAAACCAAGGTAATCTTTAAGATTTTCAAAATTTTATGAGTTTTCGGATGTATCAAAAATAGTACGTACCAATTGGCTATCGAAACTTATGAGCCTGAAGAAAATAACTAATATTTCAAGTTGTATACATCCAATAGGTGTGATTGGAGAAGTGTGATTGGTCTGTAGAAAAATATAAAACTGTAGGTTGGTGGGATGAGTGTCACTGCTCCAGAGCCCGAAGTCTCATGGCTTGTCCGATTTTTTTCGTGAAGTTGTATACTTTTCTCATAATCTCCCTTTTTTTCTTTTTTTTGTAGGCTACCTTTGAAGCTTAAAACACTAATAAATTTGGAGAAAAATATAAACTGTAGGTTGCTGGGAAGAGTGTCACTGGTCCAGAAACGGAAATCTCAAGATCTGTCCAATTTTTTTCGTAAAGTTTTATATTTTTCTCATATGTTCTCGAGTTTTTAGCTGCTTGGCGTTCTCTTGTTTTTTGTAAGTTGGTGAATAAATCGGAGAAAAATATAAAACTCCAAACTATAAGGCTTTTTTGTTCGTTTCGTATGAAACCAAATAATTGAAATAAAAAGAGTTATTTCGGGTTTCAAAGGCTAGTTATGTGTTGACGCTAGTGTGTAGATACGTAAAACTGCCGTCATACTGTTTCTTACTTTTATAGTTGGGATTTGTATCTTCCAGCTGAAGTTCTTTTTTGTTATTTGTCGGCTAATTTATAGCTATTTCATATTATATTATACCCAACAATTTTGCTCACAATAGAGAGCAAATTTCTCTACAGCAGGAAACTAATTTATTGGCTCAAGAAGTGTTTTTTTCTATTAATAAAAATTTTGATTCTGAATGTCAATGTGAAAACACAATATTTACATCGTGTATAGTTCGGGTAGGTTTTTAAAGCTTGGTTAAAAAAAAAAATGTGTATCTTGGATTTTCAAAAAGAAAAAAGTTTCAATCCTCTAAGAATTTTTGTGGTTCAGTTTCGTGTGCCCTATTGGACAAATAATTCGGTTTCTCTTTGAACCTTTAGTTTGTTCTTGCTCACTTTCTTTTTTCGACTTTTTGCGTTTTAAACATTTAGCTAAAAACACATTTTACACAATAGCCATACGTAAAGGGAAAATTTAATTATATTTTAGTATCCTGTGTGTAAAGATTTAATTAAAATAGCATTGTAAGTTTTTTTTTGTCTAACCTATCAGATTTCGAGCCAAAAATCTTGTCTTTTGGCCTATTGGCCCGTCAATGAATGTTCGAACCTTCAGCTTCTGCTAACCATAATTAACCTACAGTCAGTTCTAAGTTTGTTTGTTTTTTTTGTTTTTTTTAACCTGAATCATCTGCACAGAGACGCAGCTATCATGAGCTCTTTTCCCGAACTTTTATCCCAGTTTTGTTTAATTTATGCAGCTCCTAATGCATAGAGTTGCAACTCCTAACTCATTAGTTCTTAGTGATATTTGGTGGGAGCTATAAACTTTGTTCATGGTTTTCCCGAAGATGAGTGGAGGACTCATTTCCTTCTTTTTGCCAAAGTCGAATAAGTCAATTCATTTTGGTCTCATGCAGAACCCAGGGATTTTATACAGAAAAAGAGGGTGATACTTGTTTTCACACTTCCTGGGAAAGACTTAAGTAATTCCGAAGCTACGTCCACCCCCCCCCCCCCCGCCATCTAAGACTAAACTAGCCAAACTTTAAGGGGTGAAAATACAATCATTTTTTATCAAAGTTTTCATCCTTTAGATTTCATTCCTTTCATGTTCACAATATATTGTTTTATCTTAATACAATTTTTTATTAAGGAAAATGCAACAAATTAATTTTGAATTTAAAATAATTGACGCAATATGCATCTGAGCATCAGACAATTTCAGTAACGTGGAAATTGCACCATTGCTTTAAAAGCAACGTCGAGGCAAAAGTTAATAACCCCTCCAATATCATACAGATTAATTTGACTTTGCTTATGCTCTGAACTCCTCCCTAATTGTCGGAGAAAATTTTTATTAATTTAACAAATACTACATTATTTGCCTTGGTTTTCTTGTTTACTTTTTACCATCATCATTAATTATCTTCATCTTTTTCTTTTCTCAGCATACAAGTACCATATGATCATCTAGTTCTCAGAGACCCGTCCAAGTTTTCTATCTATACAACTAAGTCTTCTGTCAATGAAGTCTTCAATGAAATCTGTGATGACAGAAAACCACTTTCAAAGAAAGGGGCATTGTTGGAGGTGTTGAGGTATCAATATTTTATTTCAATTTTTTAGCAAAGACTCAAGAAATTAAAAGGAAACCCTAAATAAATAAGGGAATGTTAGTTTAAAATTATTTTGTCATATGCGAGCTGCCCTTCTGATTCCATAAAGATATATTTTGATAAGGGAGCATATAATTTTCTGTTTGGGAGAGGGTTGCAATTTTTTTTTCTTTGATCCTCTCAAAATTGTACACGGCAAGGTTTTGTCTTTTTTTATTACTATGGATATAAACTACGTTGCCTTTGGAAAATAAGTAGATAGATAGACTTATTGAGCAACTCAGCAATAAAATTAAACAATAAAATCAAATATCTAATCATGTACCCCCTCCCCCCCCCCCCAAGGCTCTCTGGTTGGGAAAATATTTCTTTAGTTAAGGACGTTTGATTATCAATTTCTATATTTTATTTTAGGTAGGTTGATTGTTGATTTTTTTTTTTTTTACTACTTTAAGCCTGAATATGGAATAAGATTGTCTTGACCACAAAACTAATTTATTTCTAAGAAATCGTTTTAAGACCACTCATCTAAGAAGATTTTCTAAGATGCGCCCAGGGTTATTATGGAGTTTTAGTTCTTTTGTTAAAAAAAAAACAATTGATAAAACTACCTAAACTCTCCCTGTATTCCTTGTCGTACAGCCTTTGGAGGTGGGAGGGTGCAACTGTTTTTCTATATTGTCTGCCGTTTAAAAAAATGCAATGGCAACACACACTTTTAAGACATGTCGAAAGGGACTGAAAACCGTGAAATTTGAAACCAATTTTAACCGACTAAAATAAGAGTAGGTTTCAAAGCGATTTCAGAGCAACATTAGATAACGTTGGGTTGCTTGCTTGCTAGCGGCAGGACCAAGCGTTTTCTGACTTATCTGGCATTTAAAATCCAGTTTTCTAGATGTATTCCATACCAGAAATTTTCCTCCCGTGGGATCTTCCCTATGAAATCCCTCATCGGAAAATTCCCTCACGTACAAAATTGAGGAGCCAAAGGGAAACTATGACAAATAAGCAGAATGAAGAAAAGAAGTGGGTTTTGAATATACCACCTATATTCCAAAATGTAGGCGTAGAATGTCGCATACTATTTATTTTGATATTCTTATTTCCTTTAATTTTTTTTCTTGTTTTTGGGGTTTTAGTTATCGTAGCAGGGTAAAATAAAGGCTAAAGAAAATAATATAAAAATATGAAGTTAGTGACAACTGCAGAATAGTTGCATTATCATGAATGTCCGCAGAAATTACAGGCTGGGACTAAGAATTACGAATAATTACATCCTTTGGACTTGGCCTGGCACCGATATGTATAGTACATGATACCAGTTCACCCTTGCGATCGAGAACCCGAAGGGGTTTCCCCTCTGAAGTACCTTTAAAGGGTGTTTTTTTTTTAAATTCAATTTCAGTAACATGGAGACAAACTCCAAGTCAGAACCAAAAAAATTTATGATGGAGAGAATGCCTATATTCTGGAATATGGGTAGAATTATTTTTCAAAATCCATTCTTTTTTTTAATTCTTCTTATTTTTCATACGTTGTAAAAATTTTGCCGGGTATATGTAGGGAAATAGTTTGAGGTAGTTTTCTGCAGAGGGTGGGCTCTTTGGGTGATTTTTCTGCCTGGAGGGGGGGGATTAGCCGGACCACCGAAATCCAGTGGTTTTGTGGGATGTTTCGTTGGTCTTATAAAGTTACATAAGCATTGGGTTGTTTTATCATTTTCTAAAGAAAGGAAAAAAAGATACATAGTTACCTTTATTAGTAAAACTTTTCTTTTTCTAAAGATCCACTTGTCTGACATAAAGGGAATTGGGACACTTACACGAGGGATTCAAAACTAGTAACATTGTAATGTCTGCCAACTTTATCAAAAAAGTAAACAGTTTCAAAGATTGGATAATCAGTGTAATTAATTTGCTATATTGTAGGACTAAAGCGGAAATTTCGCTGTCAGTGGTAATTAATCAGCATTTATTTTTCAAGAATTATTTCAGTCAACATCCAGTCTACACAAAGTAAGCCTAGGTTGGCTCTGGAAGATCAGGACAGGTCAAGTGGACTAGTTGACCTTAAGCTAGTAACCCAAGTGGTAGCAAAATTTGTCTTTTTGTACGCTCCTCAACATCTCGAAGTACCAGAAACGACAAGTATGTTGCAATTTAGGACACCTCTCGTAGCTACCCTACCCAAGTGGTTAGCTACCCTAGCAATGTGGTTAGCGCACTTAACTTGCAATTATATGTCCTTTAAGGCTGTGACTCGAGTCCTGGTGTAGCTGATTGTTTGGTTAGGACATCGGTCAGAGGAATGAATCTGTAATATCAGCCAAAGTCGACCCAGCTCTAAATGGCTACCTCGTGAAACCTAGGGAAGGTAAACAGGAAGGGTGTGCGAAAGCACAGGATGGCCTCAAACCCCCAATCCACTTCCTGACTTAAGGGCTATGAGACGGAGATCAGCACCGTTGAATCGGACTATGAAGTCTAGTGCCTTTAAATTTAAATTTTACCTCTTTTATTTAAGGTAAGTTGGGGGGGGGGGGATTTCAAACGCTAGATGGCATTGGTGATTGTCCTTTTGGCACTATCACCAACTATTTCTCTTAAAAATTTCCCGTACTTTTTGATCTGGTCTAAAACAATAGGATGTATCTTGTATTTTCAAACAGTTCGTGGTAGGCTGTAAGTAAGGAACGACTCGGATGAGTAGTGACCAAAACTGTAAAACGCGGGCTTCTGGTAACGTTAGATACATCAAAAGAATGGGCTTTTTATGCAAATTCCAAATGTATAAAATTCAGTAAGTTTAATGTTACCCTCAAAAGCTACGAGCCTGGGAAATGTTGCCTCGTTTTCGAAAAAAAAGGGAAAAACAGCGTCAATACGGCAAGCTATCTTAACCAAATCCCAACATTCTATTAAGCATATCAGAGACTCCGTACCGTAGAAGTTTCAAGCTTCTATCTACAAAAATATGAATTATTGAATTTTTTCCAGAAGAAAGATTACGGGTGCTTGTTTACTTTCTTTTTTTTTTTTTTTTTTTTTTTTTTTTTTTTTTTTTTTTTTTTTATGTATGTTTTCTCCCGGAGTGACTGTATTGAAACGGTTGTCTTAGGAAATTGGGAGAAGGCTCACTCGGACCGAAATTAAAAGTTCTAGTGCCCTTTTTAGGTTATCAAAATGATTGTGCCATGGAAAGTGGCGTTTTCTACCTTTCTGTGGCACCAAATTACGGTTTTGTCCCAAAGAGGACCATGTGGCTGTCGATTGAAAATTCTGAGATAACCAATTGATTTATAAGCATCAAAAACTATATATTGAGCTTCCAAGTTGCAGAGGAAGTAATGCCGCACGGTAGCACATTCGTTCTTGAAAAAGTCACGTAGTTCATTCAAGATAAATAGTTACTATGGATATTCATCTTAATGCTTGATCTTACTGAGTTGATTCACTGTAATTTTTATGAAATTGTGTTTAGTGATCTATAATTCTGCATCAGCTATTACGAAGGAGGGGCAAGGGTCCATTGAGTGGGAGGGGTGGGGGCAGGAGAATGCCCAAATTGTCTAGCGCTCCATGAGCTTTCAGATGCATACAGAAAGGGGTATTGGGGGGGGAGGATAATTCGGCTTCTCCATTCTTTTATAATAAGCGTGAATAAAGGTGCTTCGAGGTGATGCCTCCCTTCTTGTCGTATAAAAATGTTTTGGACATCTATTCTATAGCTTTATTGTATTCGAATGATTTGTTTTGTATTTCATAAAATTATATATACTACTACTACTACTACTAACAACTCACCGCAGCACCAAGCCGCCTGAGGCCAACACAGCTACGCACGCTCCTCCTCCATCCCAATCTATTCAAAGCCTCCCTTTTTGCGCCCGGCAATGACGTTCCATTTCCTTTAAATCTTTCTTTATGACGTCCTCCCACCCTAAACAAGGACAATCTGCTTTCCGTTTAGCTCTAGACGGTTGGCCAAAAAGAACACTCTTTGGAAGTCTGTCATCCTTCATTCGCACAACGTGTCCTAGCCACCTCAACCTTTCTTTCATTATAGCCCTAGAGAGCGGTATTGAACCACATTTTTGGTATAGCCTATTGTTTGAAATACGGTCAGTCAGCCGGGTACCCATAACAATCCTTAAGCAATTTCTCTGGAAAACATCAAGCAAATCTTCATTCGCTTTTCGGAACGCCCATGCTTCAGAGTCATATATGACCACTGTCGTCACTGTAGCTTATAAAATACTAATCTTGGTTTGCAGACTTATCTTCTTATTCTTCCCAACTTTTTTCAAATGTGAAAAAACACCCTGAGCCTTTGCTATTGTACTTTTGACATCTTCACTGCTCAAACCATCTTCAGTAATAATACTACCAAGGTAAGTGAAGCTATCCACCTGATCAATCTTTTCATTACCCAACTTCACCTTTTCATCTTCACTTATTCCTAGCCTTAGTGACTTAGTCTTCTTAACATTAATTTTCAAACATATTCTAGCACCCTCAACTCGCAAAACCTCTAAAACTTCATTCAGTTTGCTCACACTTTCATCTAGGAAGCTTAAATCATCAGCATAATCGAAGTCCAGGAGACTTTTACCTCCCCATTTGATTCCGTTTCCTGTGCTCCTTAAAACAAAGTCCATCAAAATAATCCATACAAAGGGGGATAGAACACAGCCCTGCTTAACTCCTGATTTAATACAAAACCAGCTGCTAATCTCATTTCCTACCTTAACCGCAGCAGTGTTATTCTCGTACAATCACTTTAATGTATTTGCCTGGTATACCATACAAGGATAAAACCTTTACTAAAGCTCTTCTGTCAACAGAATCGAACGCTTGCTCATAATCTATAACACTGAGGACCAAAGGTGTTTGAAAACTCAGGCACTTCTCGATTATGAACCTAAGAGTAAAAATGTGGTCCACACATCCTCTACCTTTTCAAAACCCACACTTTTATTCTTTTAAAACGTTGTCTACAGCATCTCTCTCTCTAAAAAGTATCATATTACTAAGTAATTTACTACCTACAGAGACCAGACTAATCCCTTGATAATTACCACACTCACTTTTATCTCCTTTCTTATAAATTGGTTTAATTAAGGTTTTCCTAAAATCATTAGGTACTTCCCCTTTTTCAAAAATCATATTCATAATCTTCAGTAACTTATTTCTATCCACAGAGCCACCATATTTAAGAAACTTATTTACCACCCTATCAGCACCTGGAGCCTTATTATTTTTTTGTCCTTTTAGTACTGTCGCTAATTCCTCCTCACAAAACAAATCTTCCTTCACATACAATGTATCACAAACTTTTTCATTTTCCTCTATATCTCTTTCTTCAACTCTATCTCGGTTAAGCAAATTCTCAAAATGTTCGTCCCATCTCTCTTTAGCTTTTTTCCTATCGCTAATTGCTGCACCATTCCTATGTTTAACTGGGCCAAGTTCGCATTGACTACTCCCTCTCAATTTATTAACATGCCAGTACAATATTTTACTGTTATGCCGTCTAGCTGCATCTCCCAGATCCTCAGCAATTTTATCCATAGCCTCTACTTCAAACCTCCTTAGTTCATATTTTAATGCTTTCTCTACTTTCTTTATATTCCTTTTGTTTTCATATGATCTATCACTAAGGTAATTCTTGTACCTTTCTCCTTTCAGAAGTCCTTTCTCCTTTCAATCAAACATAAAGCTTTTTCACTAATATTCTTAGCCGCAGTTCTAGCTTTCTTCCCTAAGACACCTTCAGCAACTTCACAAATTATTTTTCTAGAATTATTCCAACCATCTTCCACATCATCAAAATTTAAACTCTCAAGTTTAGCATGCAACTGTTCCTGGAGAGTTTCTCTCAAATTCCTATCCTGGAGTCTACCAACATCATAACTTCCTGGGGGGTATTTACCCTTCCGATAATTCAGCTTTAAATTAATCCTTGACAATACTAAATAGTGAACTATGTTCTTAATATCATTAGAGTCACTCCTGTATACCCTAGCATCTAGTATTGGCCCTGCCAGTCTTCGGTTTATTATAAAATAAACAAGAAGGTTTGCTGTCTTACCATCACGTGAATACCATGTTAACTTATGAGCCATTTTATGACAAAACACCCTATTGGTTATAACTAGATTGTTATACCTACAAAATTGCAAAAGTCTGTATCCATTACTGTTTTCTTTTCCTACACAAAATTTACCTAGGCTAGGGTATCATCTATCCCTATTTCTACCAACCTGGGCGTTAAAATTTCCCAGTAAAAACATCATATTTCTACCTGGGACCCTGTCTATTTGCTCATGTAACTGTAATCATTTGATCACTAGTATCTCCGTCAGTCGGTTCTACAGGGGCATATACTACTATAACTGATACTCTAATTTTTTTAGTCATAAAATGAGCAATAAGTATTCTATTATTAATACCTTCCCAGCCTAAACGCGACTTAGCAGCTTCCTTATTCATCATGAGCCCTACTCCCTGTCTATGTACCACATCCTTCCTTCCTGAGTAAACAAATTCTATATCACCTAATTTCATACTTCATACCCCTGGGATATGAGTTTCTGAAACTCTTAATAAGTCCAGCTCAAATCATCTGAATTCGTCAATCAAAATGTTGATACGATGGTCACTTCTTCACATCGTAATATTCCAAGGTTCAGTTTTCATGTTATTTAAATGGTTAAAACTATTTTTGTATCAGAAAACGAAATAATCCCAGATACCAATGCAGGACAGGGATCAACATATCTTCTCAAATCTACACCGAAGTGCTTAAGCCGGCTTAGAACCGGACAGCAAGAAGTCCCTGGGACCTCCATGAATGGGGCTTTGTGCAATCCTGGGTCCATCTTGGTCACAACATGGTTTTCAGCACTTGGCGATGCTCTTTTATCAACACGAGTCGAAATCCTGCACAGACAATATCGAGCCTTTCACCTCCGACTCATTATATATTCATGCCTACAAATATTATGCTACCATAGGGAGGCAGCCCATAGTAGGTAAGTTAGCTTGGGAGAGGTTTTTCAGCCTGAAAAGACCCGTCAAAACATACCAAGCCCAGAAGAATTATCCATTAGTCAGAATCCCGTGCAAATGCTGTGTCGTTTACTAGCATGGGCGCCCATATGGGGGGGGGGCAGGGGGGGCTGCTGCCCCTCTCTGGATGAATGATGCTGCCTTATTTTTATACTTTTGTTCTGAGATTTCTATTATATAGCATTAAAAGTGCCAATTAGATCAGGTTTGCCCCCCCCCCCTGGAATTCAGCTTATGGGCGCCCATGTTTACTAGGCTATAATTTCCTCGAGGAGCGCCACTCCTCAAGTAGGAATAGAGTTGACCGCAAGGTCCCCAGTCTTGAAGGTACCCCGAAAGGGTCGAGACAGCCCTTTGCAGAGGCCGTTGTCCATAGACCTGGATCTTACGCACTTCCGCAGTTGTCCTCCTATAGAGGATCCTCCCGCGATGGTGTTCTGCATCACCATGCAATTTAACCCATTACTGGTAGAAGGTTTGTAACTCCTGGGACTTGTTTACAAACCAGTGGGCCCTTTTGAGTGTATATTTGAGGTGCCTTCTTCCTCCTCTGCCTGTATTTATGACCCCGGGCGAGTGTGCCCCAGTTTCTATTATGGACCCCCAGGGACAAGGTCTCCCCTTGGTCCGTGCCTCCTCTGGAGGTACCCTACATATCTGTAGAGCGTTCCCATATCGCCACCTGGGGACACGCTGAATTGCCTGGGGAAGGCCAACTAATATCTAGCCTAATATCTAGCTGATGTAAGATTAATTTTATATCAGGGATGATCATATCGACCCAGTGGGACTAGAATGTCGAGAGAGGGCTTATTCTAACTGAAATTAAAAGTTCTAGTGCCCTTTTTAAGTGACCAAAAAAATTGGAGGGGGGGGCAGCTAGCCCCTTCCCACGCCCCTTTTTCCCAAAATCGTCCGATCAAAATATATATATATATATATATATATATATATATATATATATATATATATATATATATGTATATATATATATATATATATATATATATATATATATATATATATATATATTATATATATATATATATATATATATATATATATATATATATATATATATATATATATATATATATATATATATATATATATATATATATATATATATATATATATATATATATATATATATATATATATATATGTGTATGTATATATATATATATATATAGCAGAAAAACTGTAAAAGCAGGGCGCTACCAATCAATTTACAATTATTGACGTAGGCAATTTAACAGCAAGAAATCAGGAATTTGTGGGGATCGTACCCAACATCATATCGTGATTAGGCCTTGTATCATTTGAAAAACGGTCAGAAGTTAAACTTTAAAAAACAAGTCCTTTCAACTGAACGTAAGGAGCAACATTAAAACTAGAAACAAGCAGAAATTATTCCGTATATGAGGGGAGATATCCCCTCCTCAACTCCCACTTTTTATGCAAAAATTTGACTTTTGTCCCAAATCTTTAAGAGCAACTACTGAAACACAAGGGCCGTTGAACTTGAAAACGGAACCTTTTTAAATAACTAAATTTCTCCAGCGTTAATTTATGCTCGTTTTAAGTTTTAATGTCCTTAAGTTGGAAAAAAAAATATATATTTGGTTTCCAAAAAGTAGTGTTGTGCCCCCCAAGAGCACCGTATCTTTATCCATTAGGTTGATCGTGTACTGACACGAATTAACTTCAAAGAGATAGGTATTTACGGTCTAAAATGGGGCAAAACATGTTTCAGTATATCTTAGTCTAAAGCTTAGTAGCATAATTTTACGCCTTACCCACTTAGCAGCCATATTACACGCTTCATCACATTTTTATTCATATACGCATAGTCTAAAATCTGCTTTCTAGGTCTTATGGTGACTGAGACTCTAGGCAAGCGGGCCTGTTAGGCTCAGGTCGCTTGTTTGCCTGCGAGATCGGGTTACTTATCGGTCATGTGTCAATCCTAAATCCTGGTCGACCCCTTGTGATTCCCTCATGGGCTTTTCAAGTAGGCAAAGCCACTACAATAGGAAAAATAAAGGTCGCCGCTGGTTGGGAAACCCTATTTTTTAAGAAAAAAGATAGTATCCTTAATGTGAGTTTGTGATTTTGATCACATTTTTATGTCTCGTCACCATACCGATCAGTCTGTTTCAAAAACTACACAGAATCTGTTCTGGGAAGAAACCGCAAAATCTGATTTCGACTCTCCTGTACAATTACAAAAATATTTGATAGGCCTTTTAGTTTTCAGTACGATGTTACGAAACGTTCGCTTATGCATTATAATAATGTGTATTCATTTATAATTTATTATAATATATATACATATATTATGACTATATGTATACAATGATTGTGATCGTCAGGAATGTATTTATATATATATATATATATATATATATATATATATATATATATATATATATATATATATATATATATATATATATATATATATATATATATATATATATATATATATATATATATATATATATATATATATATATATATATATATATATATATATATATATATATATATATATATCATCATTAAAAAGCACACATTTAAGATCATGTGATGGTGATAGTCAATAATTTTCCGGCCGCCTTGGCAAACGTTGTACCATCCACCCAAATTTTCTAAAAATTTTCAATGGCTCTACCAAAGTGGATAAAAGATTAAAAAATTATAAACGTGTCTTACATATTATAAACTATAAATATAATTAAAGATAATTAATATAATTAAACATGAAAAAAATTATAAATATAATTAAATATATTTATAAAAGTGGAAAAAGTTGAATTTTGATTATACCTGTGAATACAAATCATGTAATTCCCTGTGAAACAAATATAACAATTATTGTAATAAATTCATAAGGGAAAGCTATAATTATTTAAAAGATTATTTAAAAACTGTAATTATTTAAAAAAGGCACATAAATAGACTTCTTATAATTTCTCCTTTTTCTTTTCTCCTTTTACTTTCTCCTTTTCAGATACTTAGTTCGCCAAAACAATCAGACTTCTTTGGATCTTTTTAATGGTCTGAAAACGTCCACTGCCTTGACTCAGTACCGCGTCATTCGTTGGTTAGCATTAGCTGATCTTGCACAAGAACGAAGGAAAAATACGAAAGATCCAGACAAGGCCACTGCTTTTGTAAGTTACTTTCAATCATCTAGTTTATTTATCTCAAACAGACAAAATTCATAAAGGGCTTAACAGACATAGTGTTTTCTAAAGGGCTAAACGAAGGAAACCAATAAAAGATCCAAACAAGGCCCCTGCTTTTGTTAGTTGCTTTCAATCATCCAGTTTATTTATATCAAACAGACAAAATTCATAAAGGGCTTAACAGACATAGTGTTCTCTAAAGGGCTAAACGAAGGAAAACAATAAAAGATCCAGACAAGGCCACTGCTTTTGTTAGTTACTTTCAATCATCTAGTTTATTTATCTCAAACAGACAAAATTCATAAAGGGCTTAACAGACATAGTGTTTTCTAAAGGGCTAAACGAAGGAAACCAATAAAAGATCCAAACAAGGCCCCTGCTTTTGTTAGTTGCTTTCAATCATCCAGTTTATTTATATCAAACAGACAAAATTCATAAAGGGCTTAACAGACATAGTGTTCTCTAAAGGGCTAAACGAAGGAAAACAATAAAAGATCCAGACAAGGCCCCTGCTTTTGTAAGTTGCTTTTAATCATCCAGTTTATTTATCTTAAACAGACACAACATCTAAAAAGCTAAACTGACTTATTGCTAAAATGCCTTCGTTTTTTAGTCATCATATCATCCCCTCTTTTGTCATTTCATTCTCCTATTCCATGTGTGCCTAGCTTAATCTATTGTACCAGATGGTTTTGAATCGGTCATGTTAGTTCTATTCTAAACCGTGGAAAAGATTCTGAAAATTGCAGTAGCTACCAGCGAATTAGTGCGTCGTGTTTTTTTTAGCGAACTATTTGAACATTCCTTACTACCAGAAATTCATTCCGAATTCGATTCTATGTCTATGCATATTGGTCTCTGTAGTGGTTGTAGCTAACCGTAG
Source organism: Artemia sp. Qi Xiang Cuo (assembly GCF_049724085.1). Taxonomy (NCBI): domain Eukaryota; kingdom Metazoa; phylum Arthropoda; class Branchiopoda; order Anostraca; family Artemiidae; genus Artemia; species Artemia sp. Qi Xiang Cuo. Next base: position 2,284,986 of record NC_142799.1, on the reverse strand, counting down.
GCTCACCACATTCTCTGGTGTCTTATGACAAATGCGCTTACAACCAAAGATCTACTTTATTGCCTAATAGTGGATATCACTCGAGTGTCTGGTAACGTTGTTCAATCGTATAATTTACATTGTATTGCTTCATCTGGAGTAAATAAATCGCTCCCGACTTAGTAGTTGTAAATAGACCAAAACTAAAATAGAATGATATAAGATAATGTTTGCCTCTGCTCTGAAGTGGTGTACATTCTCTACATTAAAAACAAGTGAAATGAGATAATGATATGTTGATGTGGGAAGATGATATGTTAATGTTCATGTTGATATGAGTAAGGTAACGGTTTTCAAGCCGAATTTCTTGACCGAGGGCCGATTTGTAAGGCAATATTTTAAACGAATAAAGTATGTATCTAGCTTTTTAGATAGTAAGATAATTTTCTTCTTTTAGAACAAAGTAAAAAGTCAATGCGAAATGAGGATAATGAAAGATTACTGCTTAAACATTTTATTGAGACTGACTTCGAGACCATCTAATAAAGAAGAAGTTTTGTCTGCTGTTTTAATGTGTGACTTCTTATTATCGCTCACTGGTGAGCTTGTTATTGACCCAGAACTCATTGGAAGGCAGTATGAGCTGCTTGGTGAAAGAGAGAGGAAGCCGTTGAGAGCAAGAGAAGTTTGTCGATTTGACAAGCAAGATATCCTTTTATAATCTTATTTTTCCAAGTTTCTTTGTTGGAAACTGGAGCCAAAACTGAAATTCTGATAAATTAGATTTTTCTGAATGTGGGCCTAGTGAATTAAGGTTTTGTTAATATTATTCTTAGTTAAGAACAGGACTTAGATTCAACTGTTGTGCTAGGTAATTGTTCAATCTTTATAGAAAAATTTTCACTTGGCAATTTGGGTAAGTCCTCCTGAATCTAGTCTTTAGTCCCCATGGGTGTAGATCAATTGCCCAAACACAAACAGGGTGTCAGGCCAAGGGTTTATCCAGGATTTTTGTTGAGGGGGTTGGGGGAGGGTTTACAGAAACGAAACTTAAAACCCATTAAAATTCTGTTTATATGTATTTTTTGTTACGTTTTTAAGACAAAAATTTTAGACGGTGCTTCAAACCCAATGACACCCTTCCTCCTGGATACGGCTTTGTGTCAGGCCCATAAAATGGACCAGCACTTTCTATTCTGAGGTCTCTCTGGACTCCGGTTGCTTGACATTGCAGGTTCTATGTTCTTTTTTATTAGATTGACGTTTTTTCTTGTGCTTGGGATAAAAGACTCTGCTTCCACTGAGGACAAAAAATACGTAATGATATCCGCAGGACCAAATTTGGTTTCGAGAAATAACGATGATTTCTGACCTTTTTTTTAAAACGGTGGCAACATTGATCTTCCTTTTACACCTAATGTTTACCTTATTTAGGGGCCTTAGTCTTTTATTAGCTCCAAATCCAACAGATGGTCCAATTTACCTCGTTTCCTTTTCATTCTTAAGCCTTTTCCTTTTATTAATTCATCTTTCTTTTTGTAGATTTCTATTTTTCTTCTTCTTTTATTTTAATTTCCCTTTTTCAAGCTCATATGGCTCATCCTAGGTTTTTATTCAGTAATTAGTAACTAAGCCCTAAAACTGACTGCAAATTTACTATCGAAAGGTTAATTTCTATTTTCTTATGGAACAATGTCCCTACGCCCCAACCAATAATTGGCTATATAATTTAGCTAGGATGAAAGTGAAAACTTCATCTGATGCCTTTTTTATGATCTTTCATAATTCAAGAATTGCTTCTGGGGCTAATTGCATCTTGCGCCCTTAAAGGGGCCCCAAAGGTATTTTATATGAATTAGGAAAGAGCATAAAAAAGCATCAAATGATGTTTTCACTTTTATCCTAGATAAATTATATGGCCCACTGCAAATTTACCAGGAATTTTACTTTGTTAAGGAAAGCTGTATTTAAAATAAAGAAGTCAACTTATAAACCTTTGAATTGAACTTTTGTAAGCTTGAATGAATATTAGTCAATCACAGTTGTTTAAACCCCAAGGCACATCACTAAAATCAAACCCATATTTAACGATTGTTTAATATTAAACAATTTCTATTTTCTCAATGAACAATGTCCCTACGCCTCAACCTGCCTTCTTTACCATAAATGTAACCTACTGTTTAATACAAACAAGGCAGGATTTTGAACATATTTTGAACATATATTTACCAAAACGAATATCCTCATTTAGCTCGTTTTGCTTTAGTTTTTTGCAGTACTGTAAATTGTAAAATTTTCAGTTCAACATTTTCGAAAGCTTTTATTTTTGCAGAAATAAAACTTAAGTAGAAAGGGTAGCAGATTCCAGTTTTTATATTTAGCATAATTTCTGGGGATTTTATGTTTTATCGTCCTCCTTTAATTTTAAAAAAGAAGCTTGACTTCTATATTAAACTTTATTCCATTTAAAAGATTTGTTTATAACGAATAAGTTATAAACTACACAATAATTTGTTTAAAAATCCAACTCGTCACCGGTGCGAATCTGTACAGGGAAACAGATGGGTTCGTAAGGCTTTTTGATACTCTACAGCAAATGACTGTCTCAAAATATATGTCAATAGCAGAATTTCGCAAACAATTGATAAAGAGGAATGACATGAAAAAAAATGACTCAAACAATTACTTGACAGACCTCTTGGCTAACAATAAGCCCGCTTTGTCGGGTTTTGGCTGCCTTTCTTCCTTTTTACGGTTAGAAGCTTGAGCCTTCCGTCACTGCAGATAGCTTTCCTTAGGGTTGGTCAGGACTCTCCTTCGTCCCTTGCACTCGGGCCTTCGCTTTACTCTGTGGGACTCGAGTTTTCAGCCCTTGCAAATACCCCTCTCTTCGATTGGGTAACGGTCGGACCTTGGGTCCTTTATGAATGAGACCACGCAGATATCTGGCATTCGGTCATCTTGTCGTATCGATTAAACCTCCCTTAGCTTTTTTAAACTTAATAGGAATTTTTCTTGGAATCTCATAACTCTTTGTTAGGGGTGCATTGACCCTCCCCGTCCAAATTAATCTGATGTATCTCGTACAAGAATAGTCTGGCGTAGGAAATTCAGGTTTTAAGCTTCAACCCCCCCCCCCTCCTCCGATCAAAAACCTACCTTACAGAATCTAGTCATTCTCAGTCTCTCTCTCTCTCGCTCTCTCTCTCTCTCTCTCTCTCTCTCTCTCTCTCTCTCTCTCTCTCTCTCTCTCTCTCTCTCTCTCTCTCTCTCTCTCTCTCTCTCTCTCTCTCTCTCTCTCTCTCTCTCTCTCTCTCTCTCTCTCTCTCTCTCTCTCTCTCTCTCTCTCTCTCTCTCTCTCTCTCTCTCTCTCTCTCTCTCTCTCTCTCTCTCTCTCTCTCTCTCTCTCTCTCTCTCTCTCTCCTTCTCTTTCTCTCCTTCTCTCTCTCTCCTTCTCTCTCTCTCCTTCTCTCTCTCTCCTTCTCTCTCTCTCCTTCTCTCTCTCTTTCTCTCTCTCTCTCTCTCTCTCTCTCTCTCTCTCTCTCTCTCTCTCTCTCTTATATCTATTATCTCTCTTTCTCTCTCTTTCTCTCTCTCTCTCTCTCTCTCTCTCTCTCTCTCTCTCTCTCTCTCTCTCTCTCTCTCTCTCTCTCTGCCTCTCTTTCCCTCTCTCTCTCATTTATTATCTTTTTATGAAATTTTTATTGTCCCTTGACTTTCGTCAATACGAATAGAATTGACAACGGTATCTTCTGGAGCTTGTCCAAAGCATCACAGCTTTGAGAGATGTCCACAGTCACTTCGGTTATGTCAGTCAAGGCCATTGAGACTGTGTCCCTGGTGCAGAGTTACGTTTAGAGCTGATGCAGGTACATATTTTCTTAATGTCCGTTCTCTTTTTTTAAACGCTATTGATCTTGCTAATATAAATAATACGAAATTTTTTAAGAACCTTAAGCTCCCATAAGTAGTTTTTTACTGTTTACACATTTTTATGAGTTTTGTGCTTTCACAGTAATTCATTCTGCATTACATGAATTTTTTCATTGTCGGTATATTTGATAGGACTTGTAATTCGAATTAGACGGCACTGGAAAAATAGCTGCTGCAGTGGTTTTTCCAACTGCAGAGAAATAAGACGTTAGCTGACGTTTGGCCGTTCATTTAAAGACGTAGGTAAAAGTGATCTGGGAGGGCCAGGTTTAATAACTAAATAAGTTTCTAGATGTCTTCAGAACATCTTTTCCAAAATCAGAAAACTTCCTAAAATAAGAATCAGACTTACCACTGGAATAACTGATTTAAATACGTTCCTGTAACTCATACATTCATCAAGGTGACGGACTAAAGAAGAAGCTTAAAAAACAAAACAAAAAAAAGAATCTTCCAACATTAAAAACATAATTGTTACTTTTGTACATAAACTTTAACTAAAAAGCTATTGTAACTTTTCAAGTTGCATTGAAGGAAATGTAACCATAATTCAGTTGAAATTTAATTTAGGTTAAGTCATAGAATCAAAATATGAATATTAACTAATCAAGACTTTATACAATTTAATTTTTTTTGAATGGTTAGGGTTCGACCAGAAAGGAAACTTGCGATGGTAGATAAGAGAAACTGCGAGACTTCCAGGGCACGGGCTTCGTTGATTACAGTCTCTAGATCAAGCAGATCGGAAGCTTTCACGGAATCAGAAATGATTATTTCAGCAAGGGCCTCGGGGTTTTCTAGGTGCTCTAGTAGATCATTAAGTAATCTGACCAGATAGTGTGTTGTGCTGTGTCCTCGACGAAAACCGAACTGCACAGGCTCGTTTTTGTGTTCTACTTCAGCTTGCAGCGACTGTAAAATAAAATCTTTGAAGGCTTTTGAAATTATGGGTGCCATCTTTCGAAGGATTGTTTGGTTGATCAATCTAGTTGACTTTTGTTTAAGTGGTTTCAAGATCCGGACATTTTCTATCCTTGAGCTTGTCCTGGTCCGTCTTTAAAGAAAATTTCATCAAAACCCTTGACTACTAAACGAGAAGCCATTTTGCCAAAAAGTGACGTCAAAAGGGGTGGGGGAAAGGGGTAAGGGTATTTGCCCCCTCTCTGCAAGATTCCCTCTGTAAATTTCGAAAAAAAATGCCTCCTTTTTACAAAATACACGAAATTAATGATGAATTTTCTGAAAAGAGTAAATAAAATATAGCATACAACCTAAATGGACATTTCGGCCATATGTTTCATTGACGTCCTCAGTAGAAAACAAAAGTAGAATAAAGATAAAATTCAATGTTGGATAAAAACGAGAAAATTAAATATATAACCATATATAAAACAGTCCTAACATCATTGCTCCACTCAAGTTCAGCTAGGACTGACACACAAGGTAATTCATCCTAATAAAATTATTTTAAGAACAAGTTTTTCAAGCGATTCTTTATTTTTTGGTAACCAGTCTTGTTGGGGTTTTAGATGCAGATTTTGTGTAACCGGTTACCGGTTTTTCCTATATTATTTTAGGTCATTTTTAATTAAATTTGTGAATTAAAACAATATGTAAAATAGTCTTAACATTCGCTTAGGTTGTATATTATATTTTATTAATTTTTCAAAATCTAGGGAGAGGTCACAGAATCTAGGGGAAGGGACAGACGCCCCCTGCCCCCCCCCCATAATTGATGTCACTGCCAAACCAGCCCTTCAGTAAGGAGTTGTGTCTACTGATCCTTGTCCCGAATAGTTACCTGGGCAGAAAGAACTCAGTGTAAAGAATGAATTAGCTATTTATGGGAATTATTTCTCAAAGGGGTCCAAAATCGAAAAAAAATAGGTAAAATACTGCAGCCCATTAAACGAAAAGTATAGGAAATTATGAGTAAAAACTTGAAGTTTTATAGACATAAACCCCCCCCCCCTGAGTATATTCCTGTCTGTAACACATGGTAAACTCATTTTATATTGAGTATTACTGTCTCCCTCCTTTGGAACCATTAGACTTTTCTATGAATTCATTTTTGACGGAAATCGGGTATGAAAGAAAAATTCTTTTAGAGTACATTCTAATGCTACCTTTTTTATATTATTCTATTACGCCAATGATTAATTCCCGATATTGTATCTAACACATTCTTAAACTATATTAAAATAACACTCCAATCTTATTTGTTAATATTAATAATTCCAATATTTTTAATGTATCTTTGGAACACGTATAAACGGCTTTCATGCCATCTATTTTATCTCATAATGTAAGAGAATAGATGGTAGTAAGGTATTTGAGATTTTGGATACGGTATTCTAGTTTATTCGACCATATTCATGTTTATTTCTTTCTTTCTTTTTTGTTTTTCTTTCTTTCTTTTTTTCTTTCTTTCTTTAATGCGAAACCGAGTATGATCTTCTTCAATATCAGAGCTACATCCTAATATGAATAGCATGCTGTATATCATAATATATTTCTTTTCTGTTTTTACTTATTCAGTATTTTAGCCAAAACTTTTTTACTTTTTTACGCAAAGAAAAGAAGTAGATAAGTAACTAATTTATTTCAAAAAATAATAGTTTATGCTTCATTGTAATGCTTTAATAGAAGAAAATCTTATCACACATCCGTGGTTTTACGCAAGAAACAACGGATTCACGTTCTTTTTTACGATTTCCGTTTCTTCAGTAACTTTTGTGGTTGGTTTTGACGATATTTCAAAAATCAGTGAAGTTAATTAACTTTAACTTAAATCGCAGCTTCAAGCTAGAAAAGAAGTTGAAAGATGCATGATAAAAATAAACATGGGAAGTTTATTGATACAGTCATAAAACATCCAGTAATTTATTTACAAAATCAAAAGCAACAAGAAAACTAATAGATAGTTGTGAAAACTGGGAGAAATAATCTGTAGCAGTAGTTTTGGAAGGAAAATAAGAGGTTGTAGAACAGCTACCTTGTATGGAATAAGAATTACCTTAAAACCACTCTTTTTAAATTCACTTATCAGAAGATTAGATTCTTTATAGTAACTCGTGTCCCTCTCAGTCTAAATCCCTAGTTAAGTTAAGTAGGTCTGAGGTAAATACTCATTTAAGGAATTTGGATCTTTGGCTCTAGGCTGAAAGTGCTTCAAAAATATTTTTATGTGAACTTGAAAATTTTTTTGGCGGAATCTAGTGATTTTTTGCTTGAAGTCAAATTGAACAATTATTGTAAAAAAAAAAAAATGCGGATGTGTGAGCACGGGATGGTTTGTAATTTAATTTTATGATGTTCCATGCACCTTTTTTTTCGTTTATGAATTCTTAGAACACTAGAGCATAAACTGCATTAAAGCCATCCATTTTGTCCCAAATTTTGAAAAAAATAATCCTGATACAGGGTTCTAGAGATATGGAACTAGTGACCGCGAAATAATTTGCCTCTACAAGTACTAATACCAGTTGTCCGAACTATCGATCGCTTGCAACTGCCATGTAATTTCCTTTGTTTGCGCTTCTCCGTCCAATCTACCTTTTGGTGCTTTCACGATACTCCGTTGAACCTTTTACGTCAGCATAACTTGAGACTTTACGTTGTTCTGTGTAATTTTACGGAGCAAATTTTTTTTGTTGGTGCCAAATAGACTTGAGCCCTTCCTAGAATTCTACGTTACGAAGATTATCTTACGTTATGGAAAAGTCATCATGAAACTTAGACTAGCAACAAAATTAAATCTTGAGCAATTAATAAATATGGAAATTAAATTAATAAGCTTTTTTAGAAAGCCTTTCATGCTTGACCAGAGCTTAAATTTTCAGCTCTATTCTCCGTTTAAAATTTTTGAATAATGTGCCTATGATGATCTTGGTGATTTTAGACGATGATTATGATAGTTTTATGGATTTCTACGTTACGCTAGTGTGAAAGGACTTGTTTAAGGGTGAAAGGTTGTGCTTAACGTAACGTAACTTGACCACTTAGCGCACAAAATAACGAAGGTAGTGTGAAAGCCACTTAAAGCTGTCACTAATTGCTGCCTCCTACAAAAATGGGATGTTTTTTCATGTTTATGCTAATAACATACTGAATGCTTCATTTTTTCAGTTTTTGGCATGCCATCGGAATGTACCTATTGCTTGGCTCCTCTTGTGTCTTCGAACGACTAGAAGTTTCTTCTTTTTTGTATTTTATTTTGCTAACTTTTATAGATGTTTTTATGACAGTTGAATATCTGAGCCACTACTTGTTATACGTTTTACTGAAAGGAACATCGGACATTGTCAGAAGTTTAGAGCTATATTAGACGCTCTAGACTAGCGTATCAGGTCATATTAGCGTATCATGATAGATTAATGTGTCAAACTTAGGCATACGTACCTATCCTTCTCTTGGTCTTAAAATTTGTGCATAAGTTATTGAGTTTTATTGAATTATGCACTGTTATCGAGTTTTGTCGTTATCGAGTTTCGAGTTATAGTTATCGAGTTAAGTTATTGTTTTTTTTTCTTTTTAATTATACACCATGATTTCGGTTGTTATGCTTCGGAAAAAAATTTATAAAAATAGAAATCTGTTATCGATTTTCATTGTTATCTACTTTATCCAGTTTCTAATTTTAGTTATTGAGTTAAGTTATCGGGATTTATTGAGTTATGCACCATCTTTTGGCTCTTATACTTCGGAAGAAAAATTTAGAAAGATAGAAAACTGTTATCGATTTTCATTGTTATCGACTTACCGAGTTTCTAATTTTAGTTATTGAGTTAAGTTATCGAGGTTTATTGAGTTATGCACCATCTTTTGGCTCTTATACTTCGGAAGAAAAATTTAGAAAGATAGAAAACTGTTATTATTGACGTCAGTTGCAAACAGCTTACCCATGTGATAAAATATATTTAAATCGGGGTGCTACCATTTTGGCGAACCTTCACAAGCACGAAACGTCATAACATCGAACCGTCAGAACCTCAAACCTTCATAACATCTAAAAAAATTATAAGTTTATATAATAGTAATAAGTATATAATTGTTTAGAAACAAATTCCGGCTATATATTTTCACATACGGGGAGTGGGGGTAAAGCATAGCATATATTAAATACGCTACCTAACCTAACCTAGGTACCTTTTCTCCTCTAAACCCCAAAAAACTAAAGTTTTAAAATTTTCGATGTTATGACGGTTCGAGGTTCTGACGGATTTTTTTGTCGATGTTATGACGGATTTTGTATTGCTTCTGACGTTCGTGTTCCTGACGGTTCGATGTTATGACGCCTTCTCTTTACAATCAAGAACATATTTGAAGAACTAAACCTATCTTTTTTTTAAGAATTGATAATTCAGACCAATATTAGAACAGATCAGAAGCCAGATTAAATAAGCTTAGTTTGCTCTTTTCTAACTGTCTAATTTAGTGACAAAGCATGTGATTGATTCTTAAATGTGCCAATTCACAAGGATTTTTCCTTCACATCAATTATGAAAAACTTTCCAAAAATGAAGTCTTCCAAAAAAATCAAAGAGTCATATTAAAACTTAAGACGGGTATAAATAAAGTCCTATAATAATTCCAACCTAAAACGACCAAAATTACTTTCAAAGAATAACTGAAAGCCTAAATGAACAGAAATTAAAATTGATAATCATACCAAACATAAGGATAACAGATACTGATGTAGGTGAATAGATAAATCCTAAAACGAGTAAATTAAAATGAATACTCAAGTCATGCTTAAAACAAACAAAAATTACTTGTTCTATGGACTTTGTTCATTTGGCTTCGGAATGGTTAATTTCTATATATTACTAACCTTAAGTGAAAACGAGGAATTTGAACGAGTTATTTTTGTCAAAAGAGGAGTATTATACACCTTAAATTGAAGAGCTTAGCTTTTAAATCACTACCAATAATAAGTTGGTTTGTTTAGGCTCTCCTTTTGATATATCAAAAACGACAAATGAACTTTTTCAACGCTGGACGACGTGTGGTTGGATAGAACCTTTTTGTCAACAAATCTAATCAGAAGCGTTACACAGAAACATTAATTTATATTTTTTTTTTTTTTTGTTTCGTGATAATAGGCTATTGAAGAATTAATATATAAAATATCTTTGTTTATTTATTTGTTCCATCAGATTTGTTCTTCTTCCAAAAGCACCGTTGCAATTGGCCATATTTCATCTCAGTGCTGCTGTGTAGACTAGCCACTATCACTTTCTCTGTTTTCCGCCAAAATGTTTTTGAAGTGATAGTCAGAAAGAACTAGGGGATAATGAGAGTGAAAACTATGCTTTAGTACACCTTATGGTGGAACCTGGAGCGCGTCTAGACAATAGTCCAACCACAGTGGGAAGACGTCTGGACAGCAGTGTATATGAGGAATGACTCGTGTCTCTCCTGAATACCATGGGTGACTCTGGCGGGTGAAGGAACTACTGTTGGATGATCCCCTCTTTTTATTACCATCATCAAGGTTGACATAACTTTTATGGTTCATTAATTTAACGAATAAAAAATATAGGAAACATTCATCCCGTCTTTAAAGAATTTTTTTTATTGGTCGTATAGCCGAAAATTCCTTTCCAAATTATTAGTTGTTACTAACATCAAATGATGGTGAAAGAATAGAGGACAAAAGGGAATATTTTGAAAATTCTTACTGGTAGGTAATATTGTAGCATCTGAAATAAAACTTCGTACTCGTGTTGCAAAATTCTTCAGCAACCCTTATTTCAGCTGGAATAAAAGTTTATACAAAGGATAAACCTTCAGAACTGCTTTCCCATTTTTTAAATGTTTTAGACAAAACATTTATTTACAGATGTTCAATTGAGCTAGATTTTGTGAGCATAGTTCCTTGTTTGTTTGTTGTTTTTTTTCTGCAGAACTTTCTACGCTTATTGGTAACATGTCTATAGGTATTACTTTCGCCACAGTAATGGACCTGAATGTTTTTTTTCATAAGGATAGCACAAAATTAGCTTAGGTAATATAACCAGATGACCGTCTATACATGTTCATAGCTGGCTAATGTACTCGAAAAGTTGAATATATGTTACCGTGAATGTCCGAAATCTGGTTAAGGTCGACATTCATCGATGACTGTCCGAAGTTCCTTTTTCTCTGCTTGGATTGAACTATGAGACCACATTTCTGAGACCACACTGGCTAATCATGATAAAACATAAGATTGCGATGAAAGGAAGAAAACGAGGACAATTAACAGACAGTGAAAAAGTTAAGCCAGTTTTTCACTGGCTCTTAATTGTCCTCGTTTTCTTCCTTTCTTCGCAATCTTATGTTTTGTCTTTGAGGATAACCCCCCCCCCCCCATATAGCCCTCAGGTCAAGGGTTGTAAGTTACGACCTGGGGGCATATAAGGTTTTTATAGAAATGGTGGTCGTATAAACTTCACAGAGGGCTGATTGGATTGTTAATCAGAAGTTACAGTGCTCTTTTTAAGAGTCAAAGTGATCAGAAGGCAAATAGCCCCCCCCCACCACACACACACGTCGTATTTTCCAGAAACGCATCTGATGGAAATTTTAAGATGGACATTTGTTGTAGTAGAAACCTCGAAACGGGCTCAATCGGTTGGTAATTGAAATGGCTAGTGCCTTCTTTCATAGTGAAAAGTGGTTGGAGGGCAACCATCCCCCCACGCCCATTATTTCCCCAAACACTTCCAGTCAAAATTTCGAGATAGTTATTTTTTTGACGTAGTTTAAAAGTATAGAAATTATGTCTTTGAGGATAAGAACTCCCTCACAGTCCTCAGGGCAAGGGTTGTAAAGTATGCACCGAGGGCATTTAAGGTTTTTATGGAAACGGTGGTCGTATAAACTTCGGAGGGGGCTCATTCGATTGGAAATCGGAAGTTGAAGGGGCATTTTAAGGGTCAAATTATTATCGGAGGGCAGCTATTCCCTCTCACGTCATATTTTCCCCCAGTGCATCCAATAGATATTTTAAGATAGCCATTTTTTCCAACAAATCAAAAGACCTCATAACACAGTACTTGGGTTTGACAGCTCTCCCCACAGTATGGGAATACGGGTTTTAGGTCTTACACTGGGGGGATCCGAGGTTTTTATGAAGAGGGGGTCTTGTGAACTTTAGAAGAGGCTCATTTGATTGGAAATACATACTTCTAGTCCCATTTTAATAGTCAAGCGTGATGGAGAGAAATTTGCCTCCCTCTCCCTGATATCCTCTTTTCCCCAAACACATTCGATCGAAATTGTGAGACAACCATTTTTTAGCTAATAGTCCAAAGAGAATATAGCAATGTCTTCAGTAATCAAATATAAGAAATATTTAGGCGGACGTTGAACTAAATAAAAAAAAAAACTATTAGCATGTGAAATATCAAAAAGGTGAGAAAGCAATATCTCAAGAACAATTTATATTATTAAGTTAGATCTTTAAGAGCAAGTTGTGGGGGATTTTGAACTAGCCAGAAGGCACTATGTGTATACTACAACTACAGTTACTGTAACTAATGACGCTTAGAGTATTAAGATAAAACTTCTAGGAAGTGTTTAGGGGGCATGGGCGCCCAAAAGGGGGGCAGAGGGGGCTCCAGCCCCTCCCTTGGATGAATGGTGCTACCTTATATTTATGTTTTTGTTTTGAGATTTCTATTATACAGCATTGGAAGTGCCGATTAGACCAGCTCAGCCCCCCCCCCCTAAAATTCAGCTTATGGCAGGCCAATGTAGGGGGCGTTCCAATTAAACGAAAAAACTGTAGACATGCAGGTTTTTCAAAAAGAAATATAAGCAATATCATAAGCAGCACCACTCTATAATAGCTATAAATATCATTGAAGCATTTAAAGAAGCAGATTTGATTCAAAATTAAAAGTTCTAGGGTCCTTTCTAAGAGTAAAAAGAAATTGGAGGGCAATCAGCTCGTCTCTCAAGTCGATTTATTTCCCAAACACATCTAGTCAATATTTTGTAGACAACTATTTTGTTCAGCATAGTAGAACGGTCCAGAAACTATGTATTCAGGGATATTGGGCATTTCAAACCCCTACTGACAAACTATGGATTCTTGTAAAAAAGATGGAAAGATATAAAATATTATTTTTTTCATGGAAACGACTTTGTCAATAAAGAACCAACAGAAATTCATCTAAAAAAACTTTTTCCGCAAAATGAGCTTTTCAAAGAAAAGTAAAGAGCTCCATTAAGCCAAAAATGGACAGAAATGAAGTCAAGTAATCATCCAACCGTAAAACTACCACAAATCACTATCAATAAATAAATGAAACTCAAAATGGACAGAAATTAGAATAAATAGCAGAGTCAAACTCGAAACTAACATTAGAAGGGCTGATAACCTCCATGCCTTCTCAAGACCAGAACATAATTTGCACTTTACTAGAATCAAAATATGTTTAAATTTTTTCTCTTCTTTATACTTAAATAAGTAAAAAACTTTTTTGGTCAGTTTTTTCTTTCCCATTTTTTATTTTAAGGAATAATTATCAGTAAGGAATAAATTAGACTGACAATCTACGGTCATTTTTTTTTTTTTTTTTTTTCAGTAAATCCTAAGTTATGTTCTGGTCTTGAGAAGGCATGGAGGTTGTCAGCCCTAGTAATGTTAATTTTTGATCGTTTTGAGTTTCACTCGGCTATTTATTATAATTTCTGTTCGTTTGTTTCATTTAATTGTTGATAGTGATTTGGTAGTTTTACGCTTGGAAGATTATTTGACTTTATTTTTGCCCATTTTAGCTTAATAGAGCTCTTTACTTTTCTTTGAAAACTTATTCTTTGAGAACTTATTTCTTTGAAAACTTATTCAATATCTGGCAGCCCATGGCTGTCAGAAATTGATTGTGATAAGATTGCTTGGCAAAATTGTAGAGACAGTAAAAGAAATGGAGGCTAGATTCCATAAATTTTACGGTAAAATTCTTTAACTGTGTACATACTAAATTTGAAATATCTTTTTAGGGTTTCCAGTTAAAATCTTATGTTTTCCTCCACCACTAGTGCCCCCCCCCCCAGAAAAGGATACGCACCTAATAAAAGCTATTATATTTTATACTAGTGTCACTTAACAAAACCTACAACTTTTAATGTCCTGTAATCTCCGACAAGATCATCTGATGAGAAAAGAAGCCATTGCTTCTGTTACGTTTAGATATTTAGCATAATCAGAATTTAAATTACATAGTTAACGTACTCCGCCTGTAATGCAAATAATCAAAAAAACTTGCAGTAAGACAAGAATTAACTATCCTTTGAAATCACATCCGTACAGCTAGTGGGAAATATTTTAGCTAGTGATATTTAAAGACAAATTGAAATTGCTATCTTAAAGCTTGAAACCTCTCCAGTAAAGTTCTCTTATACACTGAATCTGATGGTGTGATTTGTGTTAAGATTATATGACTGTTAGGTGGCATTTTCCCCTTTTTTTGGAAATAAGTAATTTTTTCAGGCTTTTAACCTTTGATGGGTAAAACTGAACTTACTAAAACTGATATATTTAAAATCATCATAAAAATCCAATTCTTTTAATGTATCTAATTGTATTAAAATTCTGGTTTTTAGAGTTTTAGTTACTATTGAGCCGGGTTGCTCCTTACTTACAGTTCGTTACCACGAACTGTTTGAAAGTCGCTTTCTATTGAAATTTCACAGCTAGAACTTTTTGCCTTTAAGACACGTTTTATCATCAAGCTGGTACTACCCAATGGACGTCTTCAATGCTTTATGATTTTAGATAAATTGAAGGCTTTCTAACAGGCAGCAGTTGTTAGTTTCGGTAACCGCTTTGCGACATATCTATGTAGCTTTCTCCGATTATCTATAACAGGGCAAAGAGTATTGGAAACTATACTTCCCATACTCTTTGTAACAGAGCATAGACAAGATTTTTAGTTTGCCATCTATTAAATACCTTATTTAGCTGAATTGGTGCACATACATAAATACTGAGGTAAACATAGAAACTTATGGAATAACTATTAATAAAATATTTAGTTTTAGATCACAGTCTGTTTATTACAATTGTTATTTCTTCGAGCTGAGAATCTTGCTGAGCTATGAAATCCGAATTGAGATTTGAGGCCTATTTCAAAATTGAAAATTAACTTGAAGTTGCTAAGAATTAAGCCAACTTGGTAATGCTTGGTATAGTGTGAGGAAAGATTAAATCTTTGATTTCTTAGGGGAAGGGGGCAATCCAGCCATGGGCACCCATAAGAGGGGTTGCGCTAGCCCCCCCTGACTGAAGGAGAACCCTACTGCCTTAGGCCTGTATTTTTGTTATGAGATTTCTATTATACAGCATTGGAAGTGCTGGTTAGACCAGAAAAACCACCCCTAAAATTCAGCCTGTGGGTACCCATGAATCTAGGTCCAAAACACTATTGAATAACCTTTTTGGAAGGTTAGAGCCTAGTCTAGTGTTGTTATTCTGATAAATTTTGGTAGTCTTAATTAATTTGCTAGCTAAAAGATGAATATGCAGCTCAATGTACCTTATTGTAAAATTTTAGATTAGGTATTTCTCAACAGAAAACATCTTGATGAAATAAAAGTAGTAGGCCTACCACTAGATACCTTAGGCTACCTTAATCCATTTGAGTAGCTTTAAGGTCCTCCAGACATGTAGTGCTCTTGAGTTGATGACTCTAGTCAAACCTCCATGGTTTCTTCTCCCACTCCTTGTCAAGTTAAAGGACTGTTTGAAAGACTGGATGAAAGAAGTGCTGACAGTAGGCTAATTTGGAGTGCTGACCCCCCAATTATGTGGAAAAAACTATAATTTACTAAGTAGCTTTAAAACTGTTGCTTGTTCTAAGTGTCAAGTTTGCTCCTTACTTTGAGAAGATGATTTTTATTAAAACTAGTTGGCCTTATAATTTAGCTAAGATGAAAGTGAAAATGTCATTTGATGCCTTTTTCATGCTCTTTCATAATTCAGTAACTGCTTCTGGGGCTAATTGCATCTTGAGCCCTTAAAGGGACATGAAAGGTATTTCATTTTTAGAACCACACAAAAAAGTTATCAACACTAGTTAAGTTATTGAAAAGTGATTAAAAACATATTGTTAGTTTATAAATAGGTTGTTTAAGAGTAATATATTCCAAAAATACTTATTTATAACAATTCAAATCTTATTTGTTAGGCAAATCAAATATAAACTGTTTCCTACTGTTTCAAGTTTTTCATATGCTGTCAACAAAAATAACTTTGAATTTTGTGATTCAAAACTTTACTGTCAACAATTCATGGTATATATTTCCACATTTGGGATTGGGTAGGGTAAATTTGCAGTGGACCATATAATTAGCTAGGATGAAAGTGAAGACATCATTTGATGCTTTTTTCATGCTTTTGTTATTCATATAAAATACCTTTGGGGCGCCTTTAAGCACTCAAGATGCAATTAGCCCCAGAAGCAATTATTGAATTATGAAAGCTTATAAAAAAGGCATCAAATGACATTTTCACTTTCATCTTAGCTAAATTATAAGGTGCATTAGAAATTTACCAATAGGGGTCCATTACACTTCATAGTATGTTGCAAAGTAATATTTTTCCTAAAATAGTGCCTTTGAAACTTCATCATCAAGTAAAACTGTGAGCCTAGTTAATGTCAAAATTATAGAAAATGTTTAATGATTCCTGTTTTGCCATATTTGCTCATTTAAATTTTTTTCCTGATATTTAAGTTGCTTTTATTTCCTAAAATATATCAGTTCAAGATTAGATTCTCTGGTTTTAAAACTTTTAAAAATGGAAATGAATACACTCTCCACATTTGGAAATAGGAAAGAAAGGGAATTATTGAAGAATAAGAAGGTTGACATAATTAAAAAGGCATACAGTGAATATAATTTCTTGAATAAAAAAGAAATCATTGAAAAGGAAAAAAAGACTTAGTGCTTTTTATAGTGATATTTGTACTATAGCTAGATAGGTCAAATTGGCTGTAGTTTGGTCATGGAATTTGGTAGTGAGGGATTTGCTTCAGGAATCATTTAATTGTACTATTTTTTATTCCCAGTTTATAACTGAAACTCCAAATATCTTATTTGTCATTTGTATGCCTAATAAGTGCTGATAACATCCTATTTCTTATGTTTTGGATTCACATACTAAGCCCATAAATGTATAACTGCCTCTATGTATAATACCATGGTTGCTTCCTGCTATTTTTGCTTTTTTAATTATTTCTTTTAACCAGCTTCAAAAAAAGAATTGACATAAATATGCTAAGAATTATGACTGAAATTAGTCACATTTCACACAACACCTGCACTACTTGTGGGACATTTATATCTGCATCAGCATGCTGTGTGAACTGTCTGCTGAGAATAGAATACCAAGAATATAAACAAAATATGTATATTTTTCTCACAATTTAGAAGTTTTGACTGCACATATAAGTGGTACCAACCCATTCTCATTTTCAAGCCATTTTTATTGTGATCAGTTTTGTCATGCTGCACTAAGAGACCAAGCTTTGCTTGTGAATATAATTATAGACATAAAAACGATATTCAGTGTAACCTCCCTCAAGAGATGTATACCCCCCACACCCTGATTTACATTAGAAAAACTTATGTGCAATTTTTATAGAATTTGTCTTAATTTATGAATTAAGCTCAGAAAAAAAGGGCTGATATCAATGTTGTTTATTAATATAAATTGGGGAACCCACAAAGATCAATTTAATAAAAAATCACAAATAATATTTTAATAAAACATGTCTACTAAAAATTAAGTACAACAAATTAAATATTACAGAGGCAAAATCCATTCAAAGTTACAAGCAAATGATTAGCATGATACCCAGGGCTGTTAGAATATTCCTTGGTTCAATTATGAGATTAAGCATCCTGTGTTAGGAGTGGGGGTTGGGGAAAGTGAAGGGGGATATGTACAGCAGTATTAGTAGTCAATCTGGCTGAAAAAAAGCCAAGTGTATACAACATTCACCCTCACCCACCTGAAAGGTTGTTTATGCTATACTACTGTCATCTGCAGTAGCTCATTGCTGACAATTTTAGTCATTGCCAAGCACCAGTAGTTATATACATGACTGTTTAATGTGTTTATTGTTTATAATGTATTTTGTAATGTTGTTAAATTCACCAAGTAATGTGTTTGTTGAACAGTTACTTTTCTTCACTACCACTTGAATAGCACCTGCTCTTGCCCAATAAAAATGCTGTTGCTACACCCCTGGTAATTACAATAGAACAAAAAGTGTGCATTAACTGCTATTTAAAATTTTTTATGAGTATGAACAACAATGGGTGGAAACATTATAATCTGATTAATAGACACATAATGTATATTATAAACTAAGAACTCCATTGCTTTAGGGTTCTCTTTGAGTTTTGTATATATTCTTGAGAGCCATTTAAGGATTGGGTTATGTGAGATCTATGAGATTCTTTTTTTGAAAGATCTGTTAACTGACATTGGTATTAATCTTCTGAACCAAGTAATGTCACATTATATACTACATCTTCTCCTATATTACTTAGGGTGATCTTTCTTGTGTCTTAGCCTGTTTGATCGAGCCTTCAGATTTTTCTCCTGTGCTTTATGACTAATGACAGCTTCCTCCTCCCCTTTTTGTAAAAAAAAAAAATTCCATTTTTTTTCTTCTGTCTTATCTTTTTGGTGGTTGGGTATTAACATTGCCATACTACTTTTTTAGATTCTTCCCATTCACTGCTGGTTTCCAACTCCAGGTTGAAGAGTAGGACTGATTACTTAAATATTGCTGTTAAATATTTTTTTGTGGTGGTTCAATTTTATGTATTTCTGGGTTTTTCTCACTTTTGACAAAGAATTATTTTCTATTTTTAGTATTTTTGTTTCTGTAAATTTTTGCTTTTTCTTCTGCCTTGGTACTGTAAAATAAAAGTCTTACCAAAATTTAAAAAATAAATTATGTCTTTTGAAAAGTTGCAGTAGCAAGGAAAAGGCTTTAAGATATTAGCATAGAATTAGTCAATTGCCATCTTTCCATGATCTTGAATCTGTGTTTTTTTGTTGATTTTTTTTCTCTCTGTTCTTTATTCAACTGCTTACATTATTGTAATAGTGGGTTAGAGATTGATTATAAAATGTAAAAGCATAAATTGCATAAACTATAAAATCTAATGGTACTACTACTACTTTAGTTTATTAGGATGTTTTCTTCTACAGATCCGCTAGTCTTAAGATGTCACTCATAGTTGGGATTTCTAATTTCCCCATTTCAAAAACCCCAAGATGTTTCCCTGAAATTAACCAGTGTCACTTGGAATATGTAGGCTATTGATTTTGAAAACAATTATAATGAATTTATATCTTGGATCTTATTACTAGTTGTACTTATATTAGTACTGTTCATGGTAGAAATTGCAGCATTCCATTTATAAAACTGATGTGGAAATTGTAAGCTGTTTGCCAAGTGTGTAGGTTGTATGACATATTTGGTTTTAGGATGCCTGGATGATAATTTTAGCCCATATTTTCAATTAGTAAGTTCAGGAACTATTCAGATTAGTCAATCTGCAGCAAAGATTTTCAGCAATGCGATTCCAACCATATTGAATAGCTGTGATGTCATGATGCAAGAAAAGAAATTTCATGGCATTGTTAAGGGGGTGCCTGCTAATGATGAGGCAATAATTTTTAAGGAATGTGAAGGTGTCATTGACACTGAATGTTTGGGAAAATTCCTGACTGTGAAAGTTACCTTTGCTGATGCTGTAGCCCAGAGTAATAGCCTACAATCGGGCTCAAGGTGGGTTATGAATCATTCTGGGTCTCTCAATTCCTGCGCCCGCCCCATTGCTGTCATAATTGTCAATCTCCCAACCGCATGAAAACTAAATGCAATAAGCCAACAAAATGCAGTTGCTGTGGCAGCTCTCATGTACCATCCTGTGATTCCCCCTGTGTTTTTGATCCAAAATGCGCTAATTGTGAGGATAATGATGCATTATACAGCCTAAAATGTTGTATTCTGTGTGATGTCCTGAGTAAATGTGTGATTTGGAAATGACTGTCGAATTGTCCATCTCAATCTGCTCTTTTAATATCAATGGCATGGAAGATAAAGATGGCTCATTAAATCAAAAAATGAATTATTTTGACATTTTGTTCTTGCAAGAACATTTACTTCCCGCTGTCTCCATTAACTCTCTACAAAGAAGTAGCCACTATATTGTCTTTACCACCAGTGCCCAAAAAACAAAAGGCCAACCTTCTGGGGGCCTTGCATGTATTATCAAACGATTAGCTACTCCTTTGTCACCTATCTTATTTCATTCCTCTGATATTATTATGGCAATATGACTTGGTCACCTTGTATTTATAAATGTATATCTTCCCTGTGATCAGAAACGTCTAGCTTCACTTACTAAGTTTTCTAATGCCTGCTCATCCCTTAAAACTCTGTTATGCAATATTGAAAAGCATGTTTATTGTTGGCTAATGATAGGTGACTTCAATTGTGATGTTCATAGCTCCTCTAATCTTACCAACTTAGTTTTAGATTTGTTGCCTGTTGGTTACCTCATAGTACCCAAAGCTCTTAATTACAGTTATATTCATAATAGTGGTACTGTGACCAATATTGATCATTGTATTTGCTCTGCCAATGTTCCCTGCTCTGTTGTTAATGTTGACAAAGACGAACATGATTTTGACCACCTTCCCCTTTCCCTTACTGTTACATTAACTGCTGATCCATCTTATCATCCCTGTGCTGCTAATAAAAAATGGTGTATGAAACGAGAGTGGAGCAAAGCCAATCTGCCTTTATATATTTCTACCCTAACAGCTCTGTTGTCCTATGTCAAGATCCCTTTTAATCTACTGTGCACGAGTCTTTTTTTCGCCACAAGCCAGAGTGTAACTGAACGTTTATTACCTTCACTTAGTTAAGTGCATGAAACAAGCTGAGAATGTGGCTGTTCCCCTTGTCCAGGTTAAACTCAAAACTCGATGTCCAATTTGGAAAGAAGACCTGGGTCTTAGAGCCATCAAAAATTGTGCTAAACTCTGGCTTTGCATCTGGATTGCGTGTGGGTGGCCCTTGCAAGGCCAAGTGTTTGATATAAAGAGTAAGAAAAAAGCGGAGTATAAATGGTATCTTTGTTTGGTTCGATATAATGGTGCTGAGTTTCCTACAAGTGCAGTACAATGGAAAGAAGTCATTAATATGTGTAAATTTGATTCATTAGGGACCAGTGATGTTATCCCAGATTCGTCTTGGCTTAGGTATTATAAAAATATTTTTTGTAAGATTGAGTATTGAAACTCAGAGAGGAAAGACAATAACAAAATGAAAAATCAAATCAAAAAAGGGTGAAAAAACGAAGATTTTGTCAGCCAGTGGTGAACCATGAAGACAAAGAAACAAGCAAATATTTCAACAAGGACCTCAGCCAAGTCGTTTTCAGTGCTAAACAAAAAAAAGAAAGAAAAGAAAAAAGAAACCAATAAAAATCGAACCTTTCGAAGTTTACTTCACAATGACAGAACATAAACTAAATAAAAACCAGGTTGGAATCAATGAAAAAGAAATTTACCAAGATGATTGAACAATAATCCTTTGTTTTGCTATAGCTTTAGCTGTTCTACAAATTCGGTCTTCATTTGATGTGCAAATAGGTTCACTCGAGTTACACCGGGTGAAAATATTGATCGAGTCCTTCAAAATTAAATTGTTATAAATTGGGCATAATGAAATATCCCCACTGTCTCTATATATTGCTAAATTTCGTCTTATGTATTTTTTTTTATCTTAATTACCTCTTTAAAAGATTGTGGTAGGCCATTTACAATAGATATTAAGGTTGCCTTGTCAAAGATTGAGTATAGTGTTCATTATCATTTTCAGTGCTTAGTTTCTAAATTTGTGCCACCTAAAGTTTTGCAACGTCATGTTATTTCCGTCTCAACTAAAAGTATTGTTAATTGTATGCTTAAACATAAGTCTAAATCGAGTGATTTTGATGTGATTAGCGCTCACCATTTACGTTGTGATTGTCTGGTACTAGTCGCTCAGCTCCAGTTACTTTTTCAGTTCTGTTTATGTTTGTCAATGGTGCCTGATTCCTTCCTTTGCGGAACGGTAACTTCGATTCTTAGACGCGGAAGAGACCCTTTTGATTGCAGTTCGTATAGACCCATCATTGTTTCTTGCAATATTAGTAAGGTTTTTGAATATGTTCTGCTTCCATATATTATTGAACGAACTGCAAAAGACTCAAACCAATTTGGATTTCAACCTCGTATTGCGTGTCAACATGCACATAAGGTTTTAGCTTCAACTCTTTATGATGCCCAGTCTAAAGGTTATGAATTACATATTTGCGCTTTGGATTTATCTAAAGCCTTCAATAGTATTTGCCATGCACAAATGTGGAACTCTTTGTCACAGTTTGGAGTGAACCCTTCTGTCATACATGTACTTAAATTTTTGGTATAGTTATTCGTTTCTTTGTTTAAAATTTGGTACAGGGTACTGCGGTAATATACCAGTTCAATCTGGAGTACGACAGGGTGGGGTGCTATCACCTTATCTATTTAATGCTTGCATTCAAAATGTATTATTAGGAATGTGTCAAAATGTGTCTTATATTGCATTTGCAGACAACCTGCTAGTTTTAAGCTGAACCAAGTCTATTTTGGCATTATTAGTGCAACGTATTCCTATAATGTTTCGGGATGTTGGTCTATTTTTGAATGTTGATAAATGCGAATATTTAGTTTTCAATCCCAAATCATCAGGTCATAATTTGTCCTGTGGATCCTAAGTAATTCACAATGTTATGAGTTTACAGTGGTTAGGAATTAGTATTTGTTCTACACTCACTTTTTTGCAACTTAAAGTTCTGAGAGATGTTAAAGAAAAGTTGAAGACTAGATATGCGAAAATTGTACCTAACTGTGGAAAATATTCACGCCGAGCTTTAGCTAAAATTTATTCCACACATTTTGCCCATTCTGTCTTGTTTTTAAGTGGAATGTATTCGTTATTGAATAAGAATGATTTGCGTCAGATCCGTATTGCTTATTTTAGATATTGCAAATTTTTATTGTACTTTCCCACTTCATATCGTAATACATGTATTATTGAGAAGTATGGTACTACCGACATTATCCAATCGTTTGAATTGCTTAGTATTAGTTTAACTAGACATGCCTTTGTGTCCCTTGGCATAAACCATAATATTATCCGTGTGTTTTTGTCAGTGATTAAGGTTTAAGTTATCTTTGTCTCTGTGTATTTGATTTTTTTCCCCTTTTTAGTGTACTTTACTCTGCTTGTTTTGTATAAAAGTGGGTTATAAATAAATTATTATTATTATTATTATATGATAAGGCATAAGGAAAAAATATATGATAATACATGGCAGGAATCTAACAGATCTTGTGTACTTGTTTATTTGACCAGCCTAACAACAACAATTTCCAGTAGGCTTTTTATGTAATTTGCAATTGTTTGAACATTTGTTGCAATGAAGTGAAAGGACCAATGTTGAATGAACTGTATAATACTACTACTATTTCTAACAACTCACCACAGAACCAAGCCGCCGAAGGCCAGCAAAGCTACGCACAATCTTCCTCCATCCCAATCTATTCAATTCTCCCTTTTTAAACCCTCCCAAGAAGTTCCCTTTTCCTTTAAATCTTTCTTTACAACGTCCTCCCACCACAAACGAGGACGACCTGCTTTCCATTTAGCCCTTGATGGTTGGCCAAAAAGGACAAGCATTGGCAATCTGTCATCCTTCATCCACACAACATGCCCTAGCCATCTCAACCTTTCTTTCATTATAGCCCCAAAAAGCAGGGTTTTACCACATTTTTGTACAACCTACTCTTTGAAATATAGTCAGTCAGCTGGTGCAGAACAATCCATAGGCAATTTCTCTGCAAAACATCTAGCAAATCTTAATCCGCTTTTCGAAGCTCCCATGCTCCAGAGCCATATTTGACCACTGTCATCCTTGTAGCTTCTAATATTCTAATCTTGGTTTGCAGACTTATCTTCCTATTCTTCCAAACTTTTTGAACTGTCAAAAAACACCCTGAGCCTTGGCTATTCTACTTCGAACATCTTCACTGCTCACACCATCTTTACTAATAATTCTGCCAAGGTAAGTGAAGCTGTCCACCTGATTAATCTTTTCTTTTCCCAGCGTCACCTTTAATCTTCACTTATTCCTAGCCTTAATGACTTAGTCTTTTTAACATTAATTTTCAAACCTATTCTAGCACCCTGAACTCGCAAAACCTCTAAAACTTCATTCATTTTGCTCACACTTTCATCTAGGATGCTTGATTCATCAGCATAATCTAAGTCCAGGAGACTTTTTCCTCCCCATTTGATTCCGTGGTCTCCCATTGCCTTTTCTGTGCTCCTTCAGACAAAGTCCATCAAAATAATCCATATAAAGTGGGATAGAACATAGCCCTGCTTAACTCCTGATTTAATGCCAAGCCAGCTTTTAACCTCATTTCCTACCTTAACCACAGCAGTGTTTTTCTCGTACATGGCCCTAATGACTAATGTATTTTTCTGGTATACCATACAAGGATAAAACCTTTGCTAAAGCTCTTCCATCAACAGAATCTAAACGCTTGCTCATAATCAATAAAACTGAGAACCAAAGGTGTTCGATAACTCAGGCACTTCTCAATTATTAATCTAAGAGTGAAAATTGGTTGACACATCCTCTACCTTTTCTAGAACCGCACTGTTCTTCTCTTGAAGCATTGTCTACAGCATCTCTCAGTCTAAAAAGTATCATATTACTAAGTAATTTGCTAGCTACAGACACCAAACTAATGCCTTGATAATTACCACACTCACTCTTATCACGTTTCTTGTGCAGGGGTTTAATTAAGGTTTTACTAAAATAGTTAGGTACTTCCCCTTTTTCAAATATTGTATTCACAATCTTCAGTAACTTATTTCGAACCTCAGAGCCACCATGTTTAAGAAACTCATTTACCACCCTATCAGCACCTGAAGCATTTATTTTTTAATCCTTTTGGTACTGTCGCTAATTCTTCCTCACAAAACAAATTTTCCTTCACGTCCAAGGTATCACAAACTTTTTCATTTTCCTCTATGTCTTTTTCTGCAACTCTGTCTTTGTTTAGCACATTATCAAAATGTTCTGCCCATCTCTCTTTGACTCTTTTTTTTATCACTAATTGTGGCCCCGTTCTTATCTTTAACTGGGACAAGTCCGTATTGACTACTTCCTCTCAATTCATTAACATGCCAGTACAATATTTTACAGTTATGCTGTCTAGCTGCGTCTTCCAGATCCTCGGCAATTTTATCCATGGCCTCCACTTCAAACCTCCTTAGTTCATATTTTAATGCTTCCTCCACTTTCTTTACATTCCTTTTGTTTTCATACGATCTATCACTCAGATACCAGCCCTTTCTCCTCTCTATTAAACATAAAGCCTTTTCACCAATATTCCTAGCTGCAGTCCTAATTTTCTTCCCTGAGACACCATCAGTAACTTGACACATTGTTTTTCTAAAATTATTCCAATCATCTTCCACATTGTCAAATTTGAAACTCTCAAGATTAGTATTTAACTGCTCCTGGAAAATTTCTCTCAAATTCTCATCTTGGAGTCTACTAACGTCATAACTTCCCGGGAGGTAGTTAACCTTCCGAAATTTTAGCTTTAAATTAACCCTAGACACTACTAAATGGTGATTTTTACTCTTAACATCATTGACAACACTCCTATATACCTTAGTATCTGGTATTGATCCTGCCGGTCTTCAGTTTACAATAACATAATCAATAAGGCCAGCTGTCTTACCATCATGTGAACACCATGTTAACTTATGGGCCATTTTATGGCCAAAGACACTATTGGTTATAACTAGATTGTTATTCCTACAAAACTGCAAAAGTCTATAGCCATTACTGTTTTCTTTTCCTTCGCCAAATTTATCTAGGCTAGGATACCATCTATCTCTGTTTCTACTGACCTGGGCGTTAAAATCTCCTAGTAAAAGCACCATATTTTTTACCTGGGACCCTGTCTATTTGCTCCTGTAACTGTAACTAAAATTCATCTCTGAGTTACTAGTGTATCCATCAGTCGGTTCTACAGGGACATATACTACTATACCTGATACCCTGAAGTTTTTGGTCATAAAATAGCAATTAGTATTCTATTATTAATACCTTTCGAACCTAAACAAGACCTAGCAGCTTCTTTATTCATCATGAGCTCTACTTCCTGTCTATGTACCCCATTCTTCCTGCCTTAGTAAACAAATTCCATATCATCTAATTTCATGCTTCCTACCCCTATGATATGAGTTTCTGAAATTCCTAATAAGAAGAGTTTGAATCGTCTGGATTCGTCAGTCAAATTGTCGAATCGATAGTTGTTTTTTTACCGTCGTAACATTCCAAGTTCCAATTTTCATGTTCTTTAAATCATTGAAATTATTTTGGCCTCAGAAAAGCTATGATCCCAGATACCAGTGCAGAACGGGATCACATATCTTCTCAAGTCTACACCGAAGCGCTAAGCCGGCTTAGACCCGGACATCGAGAAGTCCCTGGGGACCTCCAGTATGAATGGAGGCTTTGTGCAATCTGGGGCTCATCTTGGTCACAACATGGTTTTCAGCACTTGGCGATGTTCTTCTATCAGCAAGAGTTGAAATCCTGCACAGACAGTCTGAAGCCCATTACCCCCGACTAGTTCCCGAAGCTGCGCCGAAAACTGGTGTCGCACCGTCGAAAACATTTCAGCGTACCGCTGTCGAAAAGGCATCAGTGCGCCACCGCCGCCGCTGATACGGTCGGCGGCAGCGCGCTGCAAGAAATTTGAAGCACCGAATTATTTTCTGAGACTATTGAGAACAAATATAATGCAAAATCTTATATGTAATGGTCCATGCAAAAATTTTGGATCCTCTCAAAATATTTTTTTGTCTACTCATCAACTATAGACTTCAGATTATCATTCACTTGTTTCTTTCCTCTTCGCTACAATGTAATATTTTCTAATTAAAATGAGTTTCGACTAGCCATGGTATTCCTCGAATACCTTATTTATGAATGCTTTACAATATTCAAAAAAGGCAGCTACTCTACAAAACCCTTAGAACAAGGTTTTTACATATGTAAATGCTTTTGTTTTACATATGTACTTGGAAGCACGTACAAAGTGGAAGAACTAAACTTGTATGAAAAAATTCTTTGTCTTCCTAACAACCTTCTAGAAAAAGTTTAAATTTAAAATGGAAATGAATTCCTTAAAAATTTTGTGATTTAGATTAGGTTATTGGTGCTAATGTTCGGTTGCCCATTGTGCAGGTTGCTGATCATTTGCCTACTGTGTTGCCAAAATATGAACAATACAGGTGCTTAAAACGGAATTTGCCCACAAAATGGAATGCAACATATAGTATGGTGCAAAGTATCATTCAATACAAAGGCCCTCTGGCAATTGTTTTGTGTAAAATTGGAGAGCTGAACTTGCTGTAGATGATGAGGAATATGAATTGATATTTGACCTTTGCCCTCTGCTGTCAAATTTTCTACTACAGTCGAGGTTATTGACGGAGAATTCTTTCCCACCCTGAATATTGCTCTGCTCTGTTGAGGCCTCCTAAAAGATCAGCTTCAGGAGCAACAAAATGATAGCAGCTATATTTTGCTTCTGAAATAAAAGATGAGAAATAAGTTTGACCTTCGCTTCCATCTCATGGTGTCAGTCCCACTTTTGGACTGTGAAAAATTCAAGATGAATGAAACTGATGACCATCTGAACCTTCTTGATGGTTCATTGACAAGAAGGGAATTCTTGTTCAAAATGGTCAAGACTCTAGTGCTAGAGACTGAGATAAGATAGTCTATCACAACTCATGTGAACGGAAATTGTCCTATCAACATTCCAGGCTCCTCCAGTTCAACTAGTGGTGAGTATTTTAGTGCAGTAGAAATTCTTTTGTACAAAGAGGAGATGGCCCTCGAAAAGCTTGGAAGGGGAGGCTGTAATCTCTGGTGATTTCGGTGGATCAGCTTCCCCAGTCAGTTGTGTGAATATGGCTAATGGTGTTTCTCAGAAGGGCAGAAACTCTAAATCTCTTCATGATCATGCATAAAAAAGGAGGCTGCTTCATCAGATAAATGTGTGAAAGCAATGATGCAGAACAGAATGAAAATGATGATGTGATTCGGCGTCAAGTCGATCTATATCTGACCATGGCAGTCCATGCCAGAAGATGATCCTGTCCTAGTTGATGCCATCAACCGAACCATTGCCTTCTGAGAAATATATTCTATCCAGCCGTCATGGATTGCAGCTTTGGCAAGAAAAATTATATCGTTGCCGGCAACAAGTGCCGGAGCAGAAAGGGTTTTCAGTGGTATAGGACTAATTATTACGGCTATGCATTCTACGTTGGCTCCACACCGTGTAAACAAGCTTAATTTTTATACATGGTAACTGCAAGCTCGTCAAAGATTTAAAGGATAGTGCTTGAATTTATTTTTAGAGTGTTTTGAATTTTTAATTCTGGATCCTTAAACTGCCTGAGAATTAACAAAATAGGGAATTTAAAACTTAATTCAAATTAAATTCTGAAATTTAAAGTCAGAATTAAAAATTTAATAATACCTTAAGAATATATTCAATAATATAATTATAAAGAACGATTTTCTTTATAATATGTTGCCTCTTTTTATATAAAAGCTTTTCTTTACAAAATGTTGCTTCTTTTTCATCTTACACCTGGGAACAAACTGTTCTTGAAAAACGATATGCTAACTTTCTTAAAATTGGCTTTGTAAAAAGAAAAAAAAATCCAGTATTAAATCCTAGACGCTGAAGTAGAAATTTGATCGTTTGATATGCTTACCCGCCATGTTCAGTTACGTCCACGACGACAGTACCTTACTCCTTCATTCTCAAAGGAGTTGGTTAAAATATTTAATTTTAAAACTTTTATTTTATCACTTGAGAGGATCCAATCTTGAAGCAATGAGTATGATGGCTTCTGTAGTGTAAGAGAGTGAGGGGTTGAGGGATCCGGTAGTCAAAGAAGTGGAATGCAGGATGCAGGTTCCAAGACCAGGAAATTCGAACATAAAGTAAGATATACACATCAGATTCCATTGATGATTAGCCATGGATTTATGGTGCAAGTAAATTTGTTTAATTCAAGTTTTAGAGCTTAATTTGAATTAAATTTCAAATTATCCATTATCTCGGACTCATTCAATTGTATGGCAGTTTCAGGTGTCGCTGTTGATCATTTGGATTAGAAGAATGTTTTTGAGAAGTTAAGATTGATATCTCGTCCTTATTTTTTCCGAGGTTTGGTCATGGCAATGAAGCTAAAAAGAAATTGTGGACCGGTTTAGGATAAAACTGATACCAATTAAGTTTCCAAAACTTTTAAAAGTAGCCCAAAAAAACTAAAAATAGAACAAACGCTGATCAACTGACGGCGTGCCGCCGATAATTATTCGGAGGCGCGCCGCCAAAATTTTCGGTGACGCCGGCGGCGCGCCTCCGCCGGCGTAATTATATCCACCGCTGCCAATTTTTATTTCGGCGCTGCTTCGGGGTCTACCTCCGACTCATTATATACCCATGCCTACAGATATTATGCTACTACAATGAAGGAAGCCCAAAATAGATAAATCAGCTAGGAATAGGTTTTTCAGGCCGAGAACTCCCGTCAAGACAAACCAAGCCCAGAAGAATAATCCATTAATCAGAATCCCGGGCAAATGCTGTGTCGTTTACTAGGCTATAATTTTCTCGAGGGGCGCCACTCCTCAAGTTGGAATAGAGTTGACCACAAGGTCCCCAGTCTTGTAGTTACCCCGAAAGGGTCGAGGCAGCCTTTTGCAGAGGCCGTTGCCCATATATCTGGATCCTACACCCTGCCGCAGTTGTCCTCCTATAGAGGATCCTCCCGCGATGGTGTTCTGCGTCACTATGCAATTTAGCCCATTGCTGGGAGAAGGTTTGTAACTCAGGGGACGTGTGGACTCGCCGGTGGGCCCTGTTGAGTGTGCATTTGAGGGGCCTTCTTTCTCCTTCACCTGTATTTATGGCCTTGGGTGAGGGTGCCCCAGTTTCTGTCATGGACCCCCAGGGACAAGGCCTCCCCCCTTGGTCCGTGTCTCCTATGAAGGTATCCTATTTATCTGTAGGGTGTTCCCCTTTCGCCACCTGGGGACACGCTGAGTGGCCTGGGGGAGGCCCCTTAAAGCTGGCAAATGGTAAATATATTTTCTCATAATTACAATTTAGCTTGTAAGACACTCATTTTTTTAAAAGATTGGCATTATAAACTACCTTCTGCGTATAAGTCTAGGTAGTTTACCATGACAAAAGACATCTATCCCTGCACTAAAAAAAAGGGTCTAGAAATAGACATCTTTGTCTATTATACCATCTGATGTATAATAGACTGCTACTAGCCTTGGCCTGAGAAAAGGCAATATCTTTTTGTCTGGTTGGGTGGTTGGGCGAAATATCTTGCTTCTAGCAGATCACTCTTGTTTCTCAGATTTTACTGGAAGCCTGATACTAGGATTATGGATAGACCTGTCCGTACTGACCAGATGGCTGTCTAGTAGCTGTGACCATACGATTTGCAATTTTTTGTCTAGTTTGGACGTAATAAAAGTTTTAAAGGTCTGTCCATGACTATGCTGAAGTATGATGTTTTGAATGCAGCATCTAGAATAAAAAAAACTATTAATATGGTATCTTTACAGGTAGAATATTTGCAAAAAGCTGCGTTGTTAGAAGTGGAGAAGGAGCGTGCACTATTATTTTAGCCTCAGGTGGCTTGGTGCTGCAGTGAGTTATTAATGCATAGTGGCAGTAGTATTTTGTCAGGGGATTCTGTGATTAGTTGTTTCTTGACAGTAAATAAGGCGCCAGTTGTGCACATCCAGTGGAAAGCACAGCTGGCTAATAAGAAGCTTGAACAAAATCTGTCATGAACATTAACTGAAAAAGCATATTTTCTGAAAACTGACCACACATCCTCTGTTATAATCAACTTATTTCAGTAAAGTGACATTGACATTGTTTGAAGAGGTGTACTAGAAACGTTGGTATTTTTATTGAATTTTTAAGATTGGTCGTTTGTAATGATAATAAATATAGGTGCACCCACACCTGACCCTTGGGAGAGGGGCTGGGGCTTAGAACCCAGGTATATAACAAAAATTTGTTAATGATTATTTGTTTTACTGGGAAAAATAATATAATTACTACTGTGAGCATTGTCCTTTCCCCAATCTCTTCTGGGGGTTTAGTTTCAATGTTCTAGGCCTTGTCTCATGTTATATTTGGATTATTGAAAGGAAATTAGGCTTGCTCTATTAACCCAAAATTGTAATAGTTATGCCCTATATAAAAAAAAAACGTCATGATATTTATATCTAATTGAAGATTCTATTCAAGCGATTACGTGCTCCTCCCATGCCTCTATTAGTAACCGAGAAATTTTGACCGGCACCCTGGTAGACATAGTATGTTCTATGTACACAATATGCAAGGAAACCCTATGTACACAATATACCGGCACCCTTGTAGACATAGTATGTTCTTTTTACACAATATACAATGAAAAATCAATGAGTCTAGTAAGAAAAAAATTGATAGCATTTTGATGTTTACCTCTTGATGCTTGCATACTCTCACATCAGTCCTTTATTGCGTATTAAATTAGAAAAAATCATAACTTCTTTCTGATGAAAGTAAAGAGCAATGTTAAAGTTTCAAAAGGATATGAATGCATATTTTCAAAATTTTACTCTTTATCAAAGTAATTTTTGAATGAATGTGCTAATTAAAGTGCATTTGCTTTAAGATGAATAATTTTCAATAAACAGCAAAATTACCAGTTTTAGTTATGTAAAGACGGTAGGTAAATAAAACCAGATATCTGTTATCCAATATTTGGTATCTAATAATTTTTAAGAAAGCGCCAGTTAAAGTACTTTTAGCAAGAAAAAATAGCTTAAAAATGAAATAATTTCTGTTAGTTATTTATCTGCTTGTTATACAGCACGGTAATAGTCTAAAGGACAAGAGGCATGATCACGTGGGAATGTGCCCTTAGAAACTAATAAAAAAAAAACGACTGGCTGCTTAGTCATATTTTTTTGGTTTTAGGGCATTCATTAACAAATTGGGCAAAAATATTTTTTTTCTGCAAAAAATGGTAGTTAATTAAGGCTTCATATTGCTTTGCTCTTAAAAAGGCCCTTGAATAAAAGGAAGGAGAACTATTTGGACGAGCCTTTGTTCTGTTTTATAATTGTAGATTGGACAAAATAATCCCTGGAAAAAGTGTACTCCTAAAGATGGTTTCTATGGGGGTTGGTAATGCTGAAAATAATTTTTGTGTATAACAAGCTATTCAATTTACTTTGAGTTTTTTCAAGAGAGCATGAGCTTGTTAAACATATTCGTGTCTAATTCCCTTTGCCTCTCCACTCTGCAGATTTAAATATGAGAATTTAATATCCCATTTTAAACTCCAAATTTTTGCACATTAAAAAAAGAGGTGTCCCCCAAAATCTGTATTAGATAGTTAGTCAAACATATTCCTTTAAATGAATGGGCTAATTTGCCCCTTCCACATTTATTTGGAGGACTTATAGGGAGCTGAAACATTTGGACATAAAAATGCACTTAATGAGGCTTCATGCCCCTCCCCCTCAAAAAAGAAATATCCAATGCTCTTCCTTCATCTTTACAGTCGGTCTGCGCCTCAGCAATATTATATATAAATGAATAAAGTTTAAATGGAGCCTGTAAATAATTGTCTAATAATTGTTGTCTGCATTTCTCTAAATAACTAAATTACTAAATAAAATAACTAAGTTGCGAAATACATAATAATTAAATCAATAATAAAAATGCAATATATAACTGTCTATAATAGCTTCATATAAACTACATATAGGCCTATTGATTGGACCGAATTCGCCTCCAAGCGGCAGTAAGTCCTCAGAAACTGAGAAATCATAGACACAGTAACAAAGGTAAAAGAAGCCTGGCCAAGTAAGAGTGCAGAAGTACTTACAAAAAAGTAATTTGCTAATTTATTAAATTTTTATGGAGATGAAGCAAAAACAAAATATTGTCAATAACAATATGAACATTCAACACTTTATAGGGAGCATTAAAAGTTCCACCATAAATTTCGATTCATAAATCATTTCGTCTCATTGTGTTTTCAAAAAGTTTTGCCAGTTTATTTACAGTATTTTTATTTTTTTGGTCTGTCTTTGGATTGTGCAAAAGAATGAGGCAATTCTTGATATATAGTTTGCTTGTTTATTTTTGAATATGATTAGTAGGGATCCCAAGCTTGTTTCTAAAGCAAATCTTCTCCTTCGTATGTATGAAGCTCGTTTTTCGCTCGTTTTTCTTTCTTTATGATCGTATGTACTTGTGACACTATGTTGTTTTTTTTTCCAGATGACAATTATCATTAGTGATAATTGATTCTTATGATTATTTGTCTTCTAAACTACCAGATAATGAAACATTTTGTATAGAAAATTCTGAATTATTAAAAATTTTGTCTAGTTCGAGCACAAATGAGATAGAATTTATATTGAGACAATAACATGTAATTGACTATATTTAATGATTATTAGCTTCTACAAGGCGCCCTTTGTCGGCTTCTCTGTCAGCCTATCGTTGGATATAAATTGAATATGAAGCCTATAGAGATGTATTAACTGAAGGTTTTTTTTCAGGTTAATTCAGCAAGATGAAAATATGGTTTTTGGCGTGTATGTTTTGTGTTATATATTTGCCTTGTTCCAGTGGATTTCTGATGCCAGTATCAACTTATTTAAAAACTAAATGGCCAGACTATCCTCTAATTCTAGAGATAAGTGAGTTTTTGAATGATGAAGATCCATCGTTTTTCTGGTCCTTTGTTGACTCCATTGGCAAGGCTGGATATTGTGATCATGAATGGAGTGATAAAGAAAAATATGATTTTCTAATAAGTGAAGCTGGACGTTATCTTACTGAGGGCACATTAGAATTGTTAAAATTTAGTGTTTCCATAAGGGCTTATTCCCCCAAAATAGCTATGTATCATCAGATTGCAAGTCAAAAAAATTATCCTGTTGGATGTAGCACATTCGTCGACATCAATGGAATTGGGACTTGTGACCATCATCAACTAGATAGAGCTATTGCTATTGCTCAGGATACACCCAAAGCTGAAACATTTATTATTGATCATGTTTATCCTGGGCCCTCAATACCTGAAGGAAGATCAAGATCTGTTGTTGCCATTCTCTATGGTGAAGTTGGAACTCCTGAATTTAGTGTCTTTCATCAGGTTTTGCGGGCTCTTGCAAGGGTTGGAAGGGTTGATTATGTATTAAGACATCATATATTTCATCCATCGCATGAACGCACAAGACTCTCTGGGTATGGGGTTGAGCTGCAGATAAAGTCAACAGAATATAAAGCTAGTGATGATTCCCAAGTAGTTGGAAATGCCACATATGAAGATATAGGGCAAAAGCTAAAAGACGAAGATGAAGTTGAAGGATTCCTCTTTGAGCAGTTGAATAAGCTACATCCTGATAAAACTGATAAGCTGCTAGAATTAAAGACAGAATTGTTAATTGAGAATTCTGACTTCACACCAATGAAAGTCTGGCAGCTTCAAGATTTGAGCAATCAAGCAGCTGCTAGAATTTTGGAAACGTCAAAGGAGGAACAACTCAAGACCCTAATGACAATTTCCCAGAATTTCCCCATTCAAGCCAGATCATTAATAAGGACTAAAGTACCAGAGAAATTTCGAAAGGAAATGAAAAAAAATCAAGACCTATTTCGAGACTTGTATAATCTTTCACCAGGTGAATCAGCTCTATTTTTGAATGGTCAATATCATGACATTGATTCTTTAGATATTTTCACGTTATTTGATAATATTAAGGGTGAACTCAGGCTAATGGATGGATTTCACAAAGTTGGAATTAATGGTTCCAAGATTCACGAATTGCTTCTATTAAAAGTGGATAATGATCAGGAGTATCAAATTGACATTCGTGACTCGGCGGTACGATATGTTAATGACATAGAGTTAGATGTGCAGTATACTCGATGGCCTTCGACAATCACAGAGCTTCTACGGCCCACTTATCCAGGCATGATTAGATCCATCCGAAAAAATGTGAATCACTTAATTTTTGTTCTTGATCCAAGCGATATTAATGTTAGACCATTGGTCAAATTTGCCGAATCCTTTCTGTTGCATAGTGTTCCCCTTCGGATTGGTTTTGTTTTTGCGGTGAATTCTTCTGGTGCAGCCTCCGGAGACACTGACCCGGGAGTGGCAATTCTAAATGCATTCAATTACATTGCTGAAATTAATGATATGAAGACAGCTTTGAGTTTCATTACTGATCTCTATTCAATAGTGGGCACCAAAAATATTGAAGTTGAAAATGTTAAGACTATGTTTAAGAAGAAATATAAGAATGCTGATGTAGAAAGTGTTTTTGAACAAGATTCAGAATATGATGTTGGGAGGAAACTAGCGGAAGAGTTTGTGGCTCGGGCTGATATTAAAGAAAAACCTCAGGTAAATATTAGCTCACACCATAGAATTATTTAATGTTAGGGAAGATACCTATTATCAGCAAGCAGTGGCAGATCTAGGGGGTGGTGTGGGACCTCTGGCCCCCGCAAGATTTTGCTTATTGATGCCCTTGTCAAATCCCTCCCCCAAGATTTTGTCTCTAGATTCGCCCCTGTCAACAGGCTATCTTTCCATCAGAACTATCTTAACTGTGTACTAGCAGTTTCCAGTAGTCAGTTTTGGGGTCGCCAATAGGTGGTTCACTGATTATACACTTGTTCGACAATTAAAAATTTGATTGCTACATAGGCTGGTTTATACAAAAAAATGTCATTTATTTTTTAATTTTAGTGTGTGCACTTTGCAATGCTATAGGCTATACTTAATTTCGATAGGCTGAAAGTCAAATTATATTTATTTTAACAATAGAATCCATGTTTGACTTGTCTGCAACTGCTATAATTGATCTAAAGTAATATTTGTCTGTCCAATTATAGCCAATTCTAGATTATCTGCAGTTTGCACCTTAATAGACTAGAATCTGAAAATACTAAAAAATAATTTTAGAGAATGAAGGTTTAATAAAAAAATAATAAAAGTTTGTTGATTTTATTGAAAAACGTCCTTAACGTTTTCAATTAGATAAATAAATTCCAGACGAAATTTAACAAATTAAATTAAATTTTAAACAAAGTAAGAATTTATATCTTAAAGAACGATTGAAAACATAATTTTATAATTTAATGTTAATTTAATAACTTATTTGTATATTATATCCCTAAATTTTCTATCTCCCTTCCCTTTTCCATTCTGTCACCTTCTAAGCAGAAATGGTGTCATGTTCAGGGTCGGACATAAGTCTTTGGCGCCCCTAGGCTCTGTGTTTCTGGCGCTCCTTTGTCCAAGCGATTTACGGGGAAATCCTCGAAAATTCGGGCATAGTGGAAGCCCTGAGCAGAAGGCAACTGATGAGTGATGAGTCAAGTGTAATGCAAGAGAGAGGTGAAACTGAGGTCTCAGCTGCCATTTTCGAGAGACATCTGGCAGTTTATAAGCGGCCACGGATCAAGTCAGTCCAGTATTTGTTAAGAAAAAAATCGTTCAGGGTTTTTCTCTGTGACGCTCGGTATTGTGCGCCCCTAGGCCGGGTCCTAATGGGCATATGTGTAAATCCTGGCCTGGTCATGTTGCAGCTTGTTTGAAGCAGAATGGTATAAGCCTTTTCAGCCTGTATTATTGGAGACGAGAGTTTGGTCTAGGGTCCCTACATTTATTTATTTATGTATGCCTTCTCCAAATTTATTTATTTAAAATTTAATAAAATATAAATCCAAGTTTGAATAAAGTTAAGAGGATAATATTTTAGAGATAAAAAGTAATTAAATTGAAAATTAGAACATTTATGCATAACATTTTGTTGTTTAAGGGACATTTTTAAAGTCAGATTTATGGGTTATCCGTTGCATTTGTCTTTCATTATCCACAGTTCCCAGGAGATGGCTGCAGCTTGAGCTCCATCGGGGTGCTGATCTGGTGGACATATTTTATACTGAAGTCTTGAAGAGTTTTTCAATTGGCTTTTCTATTTTTGGGTAATTTAAGTTGGCCTTTTTTAAAAGTTTTTGCAATTAATTGTTAATAATTTCTTTAAGCCACAATGCTTTGAATATCTTTTAATTCTCCAAATAGTTTTTTAGACAGCTCATTTTAGAAGAACAAAAAAAAAAAAAAAAATACAACGGGTAAAACTTCTAATGAGAGTAATGGAACCAGCCACAAATTGATTTCATTGGGAAGGTAAAGGGTACAAGAAAGAAAGGAACCTATTTTTTTTAGTTAAACTTGTACTGTAATTTGACTACTACCTTGCAAAAGAGATACTTGAAGGAACTCAACTTCGTAACCTCATTTGTCCTTTGATTTCAGAATAGGTATATTTTTTTAATCTCTTGGGTGCAATTTTTTTCCATTTATATAATTTATTGCTTTCATTTGTTTTATTAGCTTGGCCTTTTAAGCTGCTACTTACTGAGAATCTGCCATAAATGTTAAAAATAGTTGAGTAACATAATAGATATCGGAGGGTACGGGGAAATTCGTAATATCTCAATTTTTTTGGGGGGGGGGGCAGGCCCGTAGTCTCCCTCCTCTGGACATGTCTCATCGCTAGTTTTATGGGTATATTTTTTGAAAAACTGAAGATATCTAATGCATATTTCGTATATTTTGCCACTTAGGATATTTTCGAAATAATCCCACTAGTAAGCACTTTGCAGTTTAGTTCTAAGGGGAGGGAAGGAGGTATAATTTGAAATAAAATGCTAAGAAAGGGAATTTTTTGGAAATTAAGAAAATAGTTAAATCCTGGTATTTCGGAGACGGCGCAGATTTTCCTTAAAAGTTTTTCCAGCAGCAACATTAGAGAGAGGGAAAATTGTTTTCAAGATCTTTTTAATTTCTTGACTTATTTAGGTACTATTTAATGGGAAGCCACTGGAAAAGTCAAGCCTCGAAGCTGGTGAATTTGAAGAGGCGGTAATAATGGAGATAATGAAAACAATGAATTTTTTGACAAAAGCTGTTATGAAAGGAGAAATCAAAGACAGTGATAATATGCTTGATTTCTTGATGAGGCAACCTACTGTTGTATCCCGGTTTAACAATCACATTCTGAAGGCGGAGCCAAAGTTTCTTCAAGTTGACGGAACCCCTTTGCCTAGAATGTGTGCCACTAGTATTCAAGAAATTGATGAGAGAGATGTATCTGCCAGCATGGTTGAACATATGAATTATATTAACGGTTGTAAGGACGTTAGTTATTGCCCTGTTACTGTTTGGATTGTCACAGACCTTGCTAATGCTGATAACCGCGAATCATTAAGTGAATATATCAGTTATGTAAAGAGGTCAAAAAATATGAGACTTGGTGTCATTCATAATGGAAAGATTGACTTAGAGAATTCTATATCTATTGCAAATTTGTATGAAACCATTATGGACTTTGCTCCTGAAGATAAATGGATTCCTTTTATTGAGGCTATTCTGAAGCCAAGCAATGCAAAAGCTCTTGAAAATGGTGATAAAAAAATTTCTGACATCCCAGGTATGGCTGATTTGGAGTCAAAATATGAACACGTGTCAGAGGTGACTCATTGTGATCGCGTATTTGCAGAGCGGGTTCTTAAATGGGACTTGGGAACACGGGGAATTATTGCAAACGGAAAAATATTTGGTCCATTTCATGGGAATGAACAGTTTACAGTGGGGGATTTAGAGCTTGTAATGAAGATCATGGTTGGGCCAGCAACTCAAATTTATTTCAAGCTTGGAGACTATTCTTCGCCAAAAATAAGCAACCTCATCTTTAAAGGCTATGCCATCGTGGCGCAAAATCCAACTACAAGGAAGCGGTATGAGATGAGGGAACTTTTGAATAAACACAGTGCTGTATACTTCAGTGCACCACGTTTGGATTTGCCCATTTTTCATTTGAATGTGATTTTAGATCCTTTAAGTCCTGGGGCTCAAAAACTATCTGCTATATTAGTTTCGTTACGTCAAGTACTTAATGCAGATATTCGGGTATTTTTCAATTGTATAGCTAAGCACAGTCAAATACCTCTTAAAAGCTTTTATAGATATGTACTTGAACCAGAGATAGAGTTCAATGAAGAGGGTAAAACATTCTTAGGACCTTCAGCTGTCTTTTCATTGCCAAAAGCTACACCTCTTCTCACCTTAAATATGCATGTACCTGATAATTGGCTTGTAGAAGCTGTAGAATCTATTCATGATCTCGACAATATAAAACTAGCTGATATTGAAGGTGGGGTCCATAGTGAGTTTGAACTGGAGTATTTTCTGTTAGAAGGTCAGTGCTTTGAGCAGCCCAGTGGTTCACCTCCAAGAGGGCTGCAGCTGGTTCTTGGCACCGAGACAAAACCCAATGCATTTGATACGATCGTCATGGCGAACCTTGGTTATTTTCAGCTCAAAGCCAACCCGGGAATGTTTTTGTTAAAATTAAGAGATGGAAGATCAGATGATTTATATACAATTACACAGGCTGAGGGAGCTCTAGCTACAGACTTCCATGATAATGTTATCCTTATTACGTCTTTCAAGTCGCATTTGTTGAAACTTAAGGTACAGAAGAAGTCGGGCAAAGAGGATGAGGATCTTCTGGAAAGCGAAGAGGAAGGAGGTGGGCTATGGAGCTCCTTAGCAAATACTTTTTCAAGTTCTACTTCTGAGTCAGCTGACGAAACTTTAAACATTTTTTCTCTTGCCTCGGGTCACTTGTATGAACGGCTTCTGAGGATTATGATGCTTAGCGTGTTGAAAAATGCTAGAACTCCAGTGAAGTTCTGGTTTTTGAAGAACTATCTCTCCCCGTCTTTCAAGCAGTTTTTGCCTTACATGGCTAAGAAATATGGGTTTCAATATGAACTTGTCCAGTATAAATGGCCTCGATGGCTGAACCAACAGACGGAAAAACAAAGGATAATTTGGGGCTACAAAATCCTTTTCCTTGATGTACTCTTTCCCCTAGACGTGAAAAAGATTATTTTCGTGGATGCGGATCAAGTTGTGCGAGCTGATATGACCGAATTGCGTGACTTGGATTTGGGAGGCGCCCCTTATGGCTATACACCATTCTGTGAGAGTAGAAAAGAAATGGATGGATACAGATTCTGGCAACAGGGCTACTGGAAGACTCATTTACAGGTACAAACTTAATGCTTAACTTTCCTATAAGTTTTTTTTTCTTTGGTGTCAAAGAGTTCATGGTAACGAACTGTAAGTAAGGAGCAGCTCTGCCTAATAGTGATCGAAACTCTAAAACGGGAGAATCTTGATTACAATTAATATATAAAAACCTGTTGGCTTTTTATGGTGACTTCAAATATATAAAGTTCATCAAGTCTAATGTTACTCATCAAAAGCTATGAGCCTGAGAAATTTCGCCTCATTTTCGAACAGGGGGGGGGTCCCGAAAACGTCAAGTGATCTTGATTAAAATCTCATTATCAGATTCAGCATATCAGAGAACCCTATATTAGACGATTCCAACTTCTATCTACAAAAATATGGAATTTTGCATTTTTTCTCAGAAGATCATGGATGTGTATTTATTTATTTTTTGTTCTGTTTTATTTTTTCCAGGGATGATTGGATCGAAATGGTGGGCCTAGACGATGGGGAGAGGGCTCATCCGAAAGGAAATCAAAAGTACCAATGTCCTTTTTCGGTGACTGAAAAGATTATGCCACAAGAAACTGGTGTTTTTCTGCCATTGTGTGACACTAAATTGTTGACAACCATTGATGGCGCTTTTGTTCCTCAAAAGTCCATTTAGGATAAAAGATTAATATTGACATTTATTATCTTAATGTTTGATTTAACTTAAGGGGATTCAAAAGTCCATTCTAATTCATGTAAGATAAAAGATTAATGTAGACATTTATTATTAATGCTTGAATTGACTAATGTGATTCACTTAACTAAAGGTGATTTACGGTGATTGAGAATTCCATTCTAGTCTTAAGATAAAAGATTAATATAGACATTTATTATCTTGATGCTTGATTTAACTAAAGTGATTCACTTGAGATTTTCCACCGATTGGGGCTGGGATTTCCCTGTATGGTTTTAAAAAACGATGAGAAACTAAATAAAACAAACAAGTTTTCCCAATTGAAAGTAAGAAGCAACGTCGAAACTTGAAATGAACAGAAATTATTCCGTATATGAGGAGAGGGGTACCTCCTTTACCCCTACTTATGTTACCTCCTTTACCTATATCATAAGCAAGATTAAAATGAAGCCACAAGTTAATTTTCTGTTGAAGCAAGAAATAACAACAAAGAGTGAAAGAAAAACAAGGGTTTTAAATTTGACAAATGGCTTTAACATAATAGCCTAATATTATAGAAACAGAACATTAAATTGTATTACGTATATACATTGTTTAAGCTAATTTTTCCTTTTTAATGTTTATTAATTCTTTCAATACTTTTAGCTGACTGTATCCTTATATTTTTTTCTAACTTATCATCCGTCTTTTATCAGGACTATTAAGCTTAAAAGAAAGATGTGATTTCTTCTACAATAGGTTTTTAAAAGATTGTTTTTAATTCTATACAAAATACTATACTCACTAATACTCTATACTCACTATGCTCACTAATACTCTATACTCACTATACTCACTAATACTCCCTAAAAAATCCTGTTGAGTACTGCATGTTGTTTGCTTTAATCTCTAAGCTCCATTACATGTGTCATATTTTCAGATTCACTATTCTTTTTGGGCGAAAACGGCTCCAAAATAGGCCTAAATTTTTCGCTTGTCTCTGGGGGATTCCATGAAATATTCATAGGCTGGCAAATCTGCCTTCTTATGAGTAGATACACTGCCTTTATTTTATTTAAGGCGAATAAATTCATCCCAGCTGATTTGCAACATGAATCTGTGAAT
The DNA here is from genome assembly GCF_049724085.1 of Artemia sp. Qi Xiang Cuo. Classification (NCBI taxonomy): domain Eukaryota; kingdom Metazoa; phylum Arthropoda; class Branchiopoda; order Anostraca; family Artemiidae; genus Artemia; species Artemia sp. Qi Xiang Cuo. The sequence goes on along the minus strand of NC_142799.1, from coordinate 2,242,920 downwards.
AAACTAAAATGTATATAATTTATTTTGAAGTTTAGAGGAATTATGTGAACTTCAAAACTTGATAAAAATTGTATGTTAAAATCAGGGATAACACGAAATCTTTAAAACGGGAAAATAGAGAAATATTTCAGATTTATTTGTTATGTTGTTATAATTTTCGAGTTTCAAGTTTTTAGAGCATATTTCCATTGCTATCAATTTTTTTGTCAGATATTTTTCGCAGGCATTTGCGTGTGTAGAATTTGTTGATTGAGCATAAATAAAATATGCCTTAGATTAATTTTGTTAATTAGTCTTACTCAAAATAGTTGATAGAATCGATATATTTTATTTTTGTCAACTATAATGTGTTTTTGTAATTGCATTAAATATAAAAAAAAACATTGAGGAACAGTGGCAACAGTAGTAGGCACGTACGCAGGAATTTGTTTCGGGGGGGGCAATTTGTTTCGGGGGGCAATTTGTTTCGGGGGGGGGGCCAAATCCTTCAAACCCATTATTCTGTGAGAAAATCAGAAAATTATGGGAAAATGAAAAAATCGTGATATTTCGGGGGGGGGAGCCCCCCCTCGTACGTCCCTGAACAGTAGTATTTATTTTAGTACTGTTATAACAGGGCTGTCACTGACCTTTTAACAATAACGTTATGCTAAGAATCGTTTGCCAAAAATCCAATTCTTTGAAAATTGATCATAAGATATTGAATAATAGTAATACATGCTCTGAACATTGTTTTTGAAGGTAATTTTTAATATACACATACTTTTCCAAAGATCCTAACCTAAGGACTGAACTTTCCGGGTTTTGGGAAAAATCCCAAATAGTGGTAGCCTTGAGAATTAACTTTGACTAGAGCCGTCTCCAAAGGCTTGGTTTACATGTGCATTTTTTCTTCAATGAAACAACCCAATAATATGATTTTAATGCTTTGCAGAATTTTTTCTTTTTTCTTAAATAAATTTTGAAGAATCAGGTATTTTATTATTTATAATAATTTACAAGGAAAAACGGGCGCTCACTAAGATCACCACTTTATGATCAAATGCCTCTATTTTAATAACTGTTTATTTCTTTATTTATATGCTGCTTGCTTTATGCAATCATTGTGAAACAAAGCTGCTTATCTATCAATTCATCTTCTTGAAATTGTTCATCAGTTTTTTGGGGATATTTTGGGGATTTTTTGAATGAACTTTCAATTAATCAAACAATAATGGCTGTTATAAAACAATAAGAATTTAGATTGTTTTAATTTCGAATTTAGTTTATCAGATTTTGGTTTTCTTGGTTTTTAACTTGTCGTTTATACATATTTTGTTTTGTCAGGATGCTTCTAACCAAAACCTTATTGGTTGTTGTTTTTGTTTTTTTACTTTTTAGAGTTGCTTGCTGCTCCGTTCACAGTCTTTCAAAATTTTCTATCATTTTTTGGGAATTTACTTTTTTTGTACAGGGCTGTTGTAATGCTTGTAAATGTGGATTTCTTTTTAGTATCAATAAAATAATTGATTGAACCAAGAATAGATACTTAATAGATAATCACTAATAAAACATTAAAAACTTGGACCTTTTTAAGTTCTAAATATGTTTATTAATATGTCTGAATTTTGGAATTTCTTGGTTTTTATATCGGTGTTTATACAATCTTTATTTTCTCAGGATGCTTCTGACCAGAACCTTATTCGTTTTTTTTTATTTTCTTCACAGAGATGCTTGTCACTCAGTTCATATTCTTTCAAAATTGTCTATCAGTTTTTGGAGATTGACTTTTTGTATGAGCCAAACATCATGGGCCGTTTAGTGCTAGTAGAAGTAGATTTCTATTTAATATCAATAAAATTATTAATTGATTTAATCTATAATTAATTAATTGATAATGGCTGTAATAAAGGCTTAAGAAACTTGGACTTTTTTGTTCCGAATTTGTGTTTGTGAATATATCAGAATTTTGAATGTTTTGGTTTTATTTTTGTCGTTTATACAATTGTTTTTTTTTGTTTTTTTATGACGCTTTTCAACAAAACCTTACTCTTCGTTTTTTTTTAGAGTTGCTCATTGCTCAATTCATGGTGCTTTTAAAATTGTTTATCAATTTTCAAAATTTACTTATTTTTTACTAGCTAAACTTCATGGGCCTTTTAGTGTTTGTAAAAGATGATTCCTTCTTAGTATCAATAAAATGATTGATTGATTGAATTGATTATTAATTAATAAATAATGGGTGTAATAAAACGTTAAGAACTCAAACTTATTTGTTCCGAATTTTTGCTTATAAATATCTCAGAATTTAGAACTTGTTTTTGTTTTTATATTTTCGTTTATAGATTCTATTTGTTGTTTTCTTTTGAACAAAACCTTAGTCATTGTTCTTTGTTTGCTTTTTAGAACCGAAAGTACCATATTTCTACCATTGTTTATACCATTGTTGTTTTCAGTACCATATTTATACCATTGTTGTTTTCTTATGATACTTTTGAACAAAACCTTAGTCATTATTCTTTGTTTGCTTTTTAGAACCGAAAGTACCATATTTCTACCATTGTTTATACCATTGTTGTTTTCAGTACCATATTTATACCATTGTTGTTTTCTTATGATACTTTTGAACAAAACCTTAGTCATTGTTCTTTGTTTGCTTTTTAGAACCGAAAGTACCATATTTCTGCTCTTTACGTTGTTGATCTGAAAAAGTTCCGCAAGGTAGCTGCAGGTGACAGACTTCGAGGACAGTATCAAGCACTAAGTCAAGATCCAAATAGCTTATCAAATTTAGATCAAGATTTGCCTAATAACATGATTCATCAAGTTGCTATCAAGTCCTTACCTCAGGAATGGCTCTGGTGTGAAACGTGGTGTGACGACAAGTCCAAAGAACATGCAAAGACTATTGATCTGTGCAACAATCCTATGACGAAAGAATCAAAGTTGACTGCTGCTCAAAGAATTATCAGTGAGTGGTCAAGTTATGATAATGAAATTAAAGAACTTTTGAATAAGTTTCATCAAGGATTGGAAATCGAACCAGAGGAAAGGCTGTCCCATGATCCTTCAGAATTATAGTGTGATCTAGGACTTTTTGTGTAGTATGTACAAGGGGAATCTTGTATAAATCAGTCAGAAGACTATGAAATTTCTTAGTTTCTAAACATATTTCTGAAAAAAAAACTGAAAAAAAATATTTTTTTTTTAATTCACCAGTCTTAAATATATTGCTCACATTTATGAAAGTGAAACAACTTATAAAAAAATGCGGAAACTTAACGAAAAAAGTTTCATCAAGGATTGGAAATTGAACCAGAGGAAAAGCTGTCCCACGATCGTTCAGAATTATAGTGTGGTCTAGAACTTTTTGTGTAATGTGTTTTAGGAGGATTTATATAAATCAGTCAGAAGATTATGAAATTTCTTGTTTTCTGAAATTTTTCTTGAAAAATCATTTTTTTTTTAATTCACCAGTCTCAAATATAGCGTTTACATTTCTGAAAGGGAAACAGCTTAAAAAAATGGTGTTGCCCTACGTAATGACCCCGCCCTACTTTTTCATATTATTTATTGAAGTTTTTATCAATTTAATTATTTAATTTATTATTTAACGCTGGGATTCGATGTTTGTTATTGACATTTTAACGCTTATTTTGAATATGCAATTGGAAGCTTGTTTTCTTTGCCCATAGTTTTTGTGGTGCAATTTTTGTTGACAATTTGTTTCTTGAGAAATTTGAGTGTTTTAAATTTAAGTAAAAGAACTAATTATTTGTGAAAGTTTTTTGACGCAAGTTTATGTACTAAACTCAAAATTTCGTCCAATTCTTTCCTTTGTTTTATGTGATGATTTTTTTTTTTTTTTTTTTTTTTGTTAAGTTTTTAAGTCAACAGTAAAAACCTCACTAGAAAGCTGTCTTGTTAAAAAAAAGAATATTTTCAAAAAAAGGACTCCTATATTTTTTAAAAAAGGAGGCAATAGTCAAATTGAGTGCATATTCATTTCGCGTAAAAATTTTTTTTTGATCATGTGAATTTTTTTGACAAGTTTATTTTATTTGGCAAACCTCTTAAGTGACTGAGAGACTTCTGTCAATATTTGGCCCGTTTTTGCTAATCCAGCTGATAATATCTTATCTTTCTGTTGCAAGTCCTTTTCTATTTGGCTTGTCTGAGTCCTTTTTTACCTTACTGAGTATGAACTCATAGTCCAAAAATATGGCCAGTTTTTTTTGCTAATCCAACTACTAATGTTTTACCTCTCTGATGCAAGGCCTTTTCTGTTTGGTTTTCATTTACATCTAGCGTAGGATTAAATACAGGTTAGCAAGGATTAAAATATATAACCTGCTCCTCTTTTATTTTTCAGAAAATTAGAACAGTACAAGAAACAATGAGAGAATTTTTGGTCCCCTTGGGATCAAAAATGGCCCCATGTATTTATCTATATACAATTATTCAATGTTATATATACGAATATACATTGGTCCTGGTTATGGTCGTTGGTTATGTAGCAGTGGCTTACCTAGGGAAGGTAAAGGGGGCGTCTGTCCTTGGGGGGGGACAGCCTCTGAGAGGGCTCTGAGCTGTTTTTTAGGTCAACCCCCCCCCACTGTGTTTAAAATTCTCCCCAGAAACTTTCTTTCATACGGAAAATTCCACCAAAGAATTTCAGTATATTTTCCCAATAACAAATACTGTACGAGAATAATGGGCAAATTGCGCAATTATAGTCTTTTCGCTCATGGGGGGTTATATCATCCCCGACGACATAGTTATTGGATCTTTCGACTATGCTGAATCAAAGGGCTATTTCGAAAATGGGATCGGACGTCTTTGGAGAAGCAGGGGACGTGGAAGGGGGGCTAGGTGCCCTCCAATCTTGGTTACTTATAAAGGGCATTAGAAATTTTCATTTATTTTTAAATGAGCCCTTTCCTTATTTTCTAGGATAATTAGTTCGATACGATCATTCCAGGGAAAATCAAACAAATAAACACACATCCGTGATCTATCTTCTGGCAATAAATAAGAAATTCTATATTCTTGTAGGTAGGAGCTTGAAACCTCTACTGTAGGGTTTTCTGATATGTCGAATCTTAAGGTGTGATTTTCATTAAAATTGCTTGACTATTTGGAGGAGTTTCCGCCATTTTTTGAAAGTCAGGTAAATTTTTTCAGGCTCATAGCTTTTGATGGGTAATATAATGGAATTAAATGTAATGAATTTTATATATTTGGAATGACCATAAAAGGCCAATTCTTTTGATATATCTATTGTTATCAAAATTCAGTTTTTAGAGTTGCAGTTAGTATTGGGCCGAGTAACTGCAAATTTACCACGAACCGTTTGAAAACTTCTGATGGAATTTGGAAACGGGTCAGCTAGTAGTATTTGATTCATTTTATAGATTTTTGTGCAAAATTTATTTATCAAGAATGAAACCATCTTTTTCAAAAAAATCGTGAATCTGTTTTCTAATTAATACCTATTTATTTAATGCTGGCTCTAATAAGTATTTGCGATGTATGGTAAGTTTGGAATTCCCAAACAGGGCGTATTGGGGTGTAGCTTTTAGGTGAATATTTGCTTTAATAGTTTTAATAGAAAATAACTATTTATTTAATGTTGGTTTCAATAAGTTATTGTGATATATAGTAGTTAATTCTTAACCAGGGCACATTGGGATGCAACTGTTAGGTGAAATTGACATTATTGAACTTTTTCTGGTATTATTTTTCTGATTTCAATAACTCGCGAATTTGGTTTTTATTTATCCTTTTTTAAAATATCCATTTATCCTTTTTGATATCCATTTTTTTATACTCCTTGGAGCTTTTAACGGTGGCATATTACAGTACAGTAATGTTGAAAGTGATTTGTCTTTCTAGGTGTAATGATTTGTTTCAAAACTAAAGTAATTTCAACATTCCACTTTTTAGTTACGAAATATTTTGCAGAAGAAAAAGAGAGTTCTAGTTTTGGTGACTTTATACACTGATCCTATTCCAAATAAACTAAGGAGAAGTGCATATTTTCAAGTTCAGATCTTGAGGGCGGGGGAACGGAGCTGTTGCTCTTCCCTCCCCCCCTTGTACCTCCCCCCAAAAAAACAATGACGTGTTATTTAATTATGTTGGCCTGGTATATAATCTACCAATTTTTGATAAGAGTTGCCGTTCTTTGGACTCCATCCGTTAAAACTCCCTTTCCTGTTTCTGCAACCCCGGTATTGGATTTAGGGACATTTGAGAAGACAGCAAATAATTTCGAATTATGAAAAAAAAGATAAAATTTCAAGCTTTCTGGTCTTTCCTAAACATTTGAACTTGCTGCAATCATTGGTGAACGCCAACAATATTTCAGAGGGGTCTTTGGTGATGCTTTTCGATTGAGAGGGTCTGAAACCCCTTTAATAGTGAATTTTAACGCCAAAATCTTCTAGATTTTGATGAGGTTCCTTCAACCGTTGATCAGGATTCCTTCATTGCTTTCAAATGTTAGCATTATCGTGTTTTAAATGATGCGTGTATGCCTCTTTGATTGTTTTATATTAGGTTTTGTAAATTTAGTTACATTCGAATTCCTGATGCAACTTCCAAGTATGTGCTACCATATTGTTTAAATAATTGTGATGCATTTTTTCTATTTATGTTTTATTTTAAGCCATTCAAATGTCTTAGATATATATTTCTTTATTATATCCACTTTTTTAACTGATTTACTTTGGTAGATACGATTGATTTCAAATATTTGGATTGAAATTCATTTGAAATTATGATAACGAAAAATAATTTTTTTTAAAAGTGCTGGTGACAAGAATAAAGCCACAAAGGAATTTGAAATGTATGTAAATACATATACTGTCTCCCTCCAAAACATAATCTACAGGACCTCCCCCCCCCCCCCCCGTTGAGAATATGTGGAAAATAGTCCTGGTAAAAAGTACCTTCTTCAGAGGCCACTTAATCGTCGTGTGAAAAATGCTCTCAGCCTTTTGCTTATCCTTCCTCTCTTTCAATGTTGAAAGTTTCCATGTCAAGACCACATCCCAAAACATCGAATAGGAAAATGATTAATATTGGTCGATTGGAGGTTTCTTAGGGGAGTCACTTGCGGGGAAGGTTTCTTAGGGGAGTCACTTGCGGGGAAGGTTTCTTAGGGAGTCATAGATATGCAGTGTTGCTTACTTTTTAGTGGAGTTAGATGAACCGAGTGAAATAGTTTGGTTGAAACTAATCTTAAGTTATGTTAATAAACAGATAGTTAAGTGCTGACTATAAGCGTGGATCCACGTGCGTATTTTATGTATCATTTGGTAAATCGCCGCTTTTCGAAAACTTTTATTTAATATTGAATTAAAGTCTTATAGCAAGTCAAATGAAAAGAGTGGGACAAAAACTTTTCATACCCTTCAGTTCTGTAGCCTCTAATATTCATCACTTTTAGTATTTTTTTTTAATTTATACCATTGTTTAACTTAATAATAATCGACAAATAGTTTAGTGCCTAGTAGCGGTGTCTGAAATGCAGTTGAGTCATTTTTACCCATGCCGTAAAGCTAATCCTGAAATCAAATTTAATTCTTAAATAAATTTTAATTAATTAATACAATAGAAAATGACTTAATAAAAAAGTCAGAAGAGGTCTCGATAACGGTGAAAACGTCGTGGACTCTCCCCTACTCATGTTGCCAAAGTTCATATTCTGATGAAAAAATATGAATAAAGTTTTATGTTCCTTGAATTTTGTCTTGTATAGTAGCATTTATGTTTTTAATAGTCATGTTAAGAGGCAGTTTTTAGGAGGGTATATGCCCTGGGTGCAAAATTTCAAATAGATAATCTAATGGTTATAATCATTTTGAAAACTTTCATTTTTCTTAAGATAAAGCACAGGGCCGAGTTGGCAGAAAGTAAAAGCAAATTGAATCCGAAATTTTCATTTTTTCTATATCTTCATCACCATTCCTTTAAAATAAAAGTAATTAGATCGAATTTAGTTAATTTTAAAGTAGGGTACTCTGATCTGCTAAATTTGATGATATGATCTTTATCAAGATCACTTGATTTTTCAGGGTGTTTCCACTCTTTTTCGAAAATCAGGCAAACTTTCTCAGTCTCTTAGCTTTTGACAGGTAACGTTAAACTTAATTAATTGTATATATTCAGAATCAGAAAAAATTCCAATCCTTTTGATGTATCTATTGGTATCAAAGTTCCATTTTTCAGGATTTCGGTTACTATCGGGTCGAGTTGCTCCTTACTTAAAGTTTATTATTGGATTATAGTACATGAACACCTTCTACTCTAAATAGCCCCTACGTTCATGGGTTTACGGAGGGGGGGAAGCTGCTGCCCCACCCTAGAACTTCGAATTTACACTGGATAAGTCTAAAAAAGCAGAAGGTTGAAAAAGCTGTTTAAAAAAGGTATATGGCTCTAAAAAAGCAGTTGATTAAAGGTAGATAGTTGAAAAAGCTCGAAATAAACAGCTAAAATGACAGAATAAAAGTAAAACAAGAAGCAATTATCCCTACAAATGCAAAGACAAAAGGGCCTTTATAATTATATCAACAGTAAGTGATTGTTCATACCCCATCGTCTACTTGTGTATGTAAGATAAGATTTATTTATAAAAATGTCTATCACGAGCCCAGATGGGCCGAATTCGCACTGGCTAACAAATTCAGTTCTGGCTGACTGCAGAAATTTGTTGCTTAAGCACAAACGAAAAGTTGATAGTTAGTTTTGTGGCTGGATTTAGTGAGCGAGACTAAAATCTCAGGTGTCAAATTTCATAGATTGAAGAAAAAAGTTGTATGGTGTTGAATCAAGACATTTAGCCCTGATTTAATCAATTCTGTGTCGACTTAGCCATCACCAAGGGAAATGTCTATTGGGCTATTGATGGAAAATAATAACAATTTATGGAGGGCTCCATCTTGACGAAAAATTAAAAGATTCTCCTTGGCATTCCGGCTAACCCTATTTCATCTTTCAACATTGGGACGAAATTGCATCTTCCAGCATCAGGAAAGCCATTTGACATCCTAATCTTATCTTATTTTGGCTCTGAAAGTTTTCTGAGACGGTAGGATGATATTCCTTTGCCCAGTAATGCCAACTCTGGCAGTTCAAGAATCCAATGATATGGATAATGCTGTATTAACGAAAAGAATCTTCTTTAGGAAATCTGTTAAGTCTCGACGCCAAGGCGCCATGATGTGCGGAAGCTCAATGTTAATATTGGAGTCTTAAACGAGTCAGTTGATCCTACTCCTGTAAAACTTGACTAGCTACAGGTGAATGCTGGTAAATAGTAATTGTAAACTAGCTAAACAGTAAAGTTACTGTAATCGCAATACTGTAAACAGCATTGCCCAGTGCCAGTGTTGTTGGGTCGGGAGTCAGTAGTGCCCGAGGCCATAAAGAATTCTATTTTAGCCAAAATTCCTTTGAGAGGCCCCAGATCAGAGGGGGGGGGGGATAACCTCTATCGTAGGCGTGTGGGAACTTAACTTTCTTCCAGTCTTTACTCACATTTTCGAAACATTTTCGAAAATGGGTGTTTTAAAGTTGCAAAATGTAGAAAAGTTCAAAATTCTAACTTTTGACGAACCTGACTGGTAAAAAAAAAACAAAAAACGTAAAGGTTATATAAAGCAAAGGCACCTGAATGAGCCATTCCATTCTCAGGGAATAGTTTTGCAAATGTTAAATATTAGCATAAACAACAGGAGTTCAGGGGGAGTGGGGCAGCAGCCCTCTTATATCGGCGAAAATCCTAAATATGGTATTAGAACATTTAGAAATTAATAAAAATCGTATTTTTTAAGAAAGCAAACTATAACATTAAACTTAGAACAAGCAGAAATTATTCTATTTATGAGGGGGTTGTCTATCTCAAACCCGTTCTTTGCACAAGTTTTATCTCAGATGACAATTCAAATTCGAGCTGAAATTTGAATGTATAAATAGAATTCGCAGTCAATCATGGTTTTACTAAGATATTTTTTCTAATTTAAATCTCACAAATCTTGAATCTCTGGATTTGTCAAAATACGCTAAATAGTTTACAAACAAATGAAAAAAAAACTTGTACACAAAAAATATTTGTTACTTTACAGATAAAAAGAAAATATTTATAAAATAAATGTATAAATAATAAAATTAGTTCATAAAGATAAAATAAAATAACCAAGCCAGAAAATTGCTCCATCGTCATGTTGGCGACCCAGTTGTAATCAACAACATCCGAAATACTTTAAATATTAGTTTGGTTTTCAAATTCTACGTTGCGTTATTAGCCTAAGTTTTATAGTAAAAAAACTTGGAATCTTTTATTACTAGTTGTAAATTTCGACTTAATATGATGTTTTAAAATCTTATATTACAGGATGAGCCTCAAATTTACAGACAGCAGCCTGAGAAAATCCATAAATATCGGCTTTATGAAAACAAAACATAATTGGTTTATTTAAACAAACTATTCTATCTAGTCTACTATTGTACATTTACTTAAAGCATTCTGCCTTTGAACTTTTATGCTGCAATATTAATCATCAAGAACGAAACCTTTATATATCAAGTTTGGATGAAACCATGGACCATTAGTCATGGGTGTAGGGAAGGGGGGCAGGGGAGGGTAGCTGCCCCCCCCCCCTAGAACTTCAAATTTACGCTAGATATTAACGAGAAATTTTCATATGCTGGAATTTTTTGCTGGATGTTATCTGATAAATGGTTAAAAAAGCTGGAAACAAACAGAAATTTCCCAACATCGTTTGAGATATCAACATTTACGTTTCGATCTTCAATATTGATTTTCGGTCCGATATATAGATAGGAGACTGGACCACGATCGGCTGATTTTGACTTGTTTAATTCTCTATGAGTTGATTCAAACGATAAGAAGTTGCTGAGTATTGGGGTGTATGCGCGGGGTCACCACTTTTAAAGGCAAAAATGGCGCAAAAAAGGTTGCTATGTTACTTACTCGAAGGGGAGAACCCCTTGTCGGCCCAAATGTTAGTGAGATTCCCGCTCTTACCCCAACGGTTCTCCAAATATCGGGTTTGGTACAGTGTATCCTGTCCCAGGTTCTGATCACGCGATCGAGTGGTCAAATGACCACTTTCTAAAACCAACTGTACCCGCCTTGGGTTGCGACTAGAAAATCTCTACTCTCTCCTTGGAGGTAACAACCCTCCCTGTCAATATAATAATGACGGTGCCTTTTACCTCTATTTCTACCCTGCCTGGGTTACAGAAAATAGTAAGCAGTTTGTAGAAAATACCTTACTTGTATTCTTCCAAAAGGGTCACAAACACCGCAAAAATATATATATCCCTGACTGGGATCAGAACGCGGAATAAAACATAATAATAATTTTTACTACACTGTTTGTATGGGCGGACAGTCACTTGGCCCAGCCAATCAGGTATCTCCTCATTCAAACCCAATTTTACCTCTTAGAGTTATCTTTCAATGACTCCCAAACCAGGAAGTAAAAATAAACTTGCTTCACAGCTTATCTATTGCAAAACCACTATCGCTTAGTAACGGGAATTTAACCTGTCTTTTGAAATTATACTATAAGCAAATGTAATTAAAGACACGAAATTAGGTCATTTATCTGAAAGGAAAAGAAGGAAGGGTGGAACCTTAGTACCTCCCCCCGTGAGATGTATGACAGCCTACATGCTACCTTGGTCTACCCTTACCAAAATAAACACTTAACTTCAACTTTACAAAATCCATTTGCCTTCTCTCTTCCACCGCTTGGCTCTGGAATCTGGATCGGTCGTCCTCGACGCGTCCCTACTGTAGGACCACCATGGTCTAAATCGCATAGCATCCGCACTTAGATTTTGCAAGTTGAAATCTTCAAGATTCATAGGTAATGAATGTGCGCTGCACAATTCAAAACAACAAATTTTCTCGCTTTCACGAATGTACATCGGAGAGGAGCAGAGAATCAGTTTTTGGCGCCTGTGATGATGCCAGCCATCATGAAAAATTGGCTGTACTAGCCTCTTGATTTCCGTCTGTGGAAACAACCCCACATCTCAATTAATATGTAAATTTGCCCTTGGTATAATTTTAAATAATCTAAGGCCGAAAATACACGGCCGTGTGAAAACAACAAGGGTACTGGGAATGAAGTAAAATTTTGGGTGAACCATGAATCGCTTTTCTCTGGGTCCCATCCCTGGGAAAATTAACTGAAGAAGTTACGTTGATTCTAATTAAAAATGAAATTTGGATACATCTCCCACTGAATACAATTTGCCAGGAATAATTTTCGGTTCCCGTTAATAATAACAACTATGAATAGGGTTACTGGACACACGTTTGGGTGACGTATGAAGTGACTGAGAGAGAGTATCCACCAAGGACTCCAGATCAGAAAGGCGAAATCTTGGTAAAGGGATCACAACCTGTCGATCAGTTGTGCATTGAGAAAAAGGGCTATCTTTCGCGACTCCCCGCAGGGGATCTTCACCAAGGGATTCTTCCCCCTCACAAAGGAACAAACCCATCTTTTGAGTCGATCAAACCAATTTTAGTTTCCTTCCAAAATTTTTTCAGTCTAATTTGACATTCAATATTTCACAACTGTCCTCCAATTCGTTTTATTTTCTCCATCTCTATTTTGTATCCATTTTGTATGCTTCCACCGGGATCTTGGTACTCTCTGCCCAACGTAGTGTCTATGTTTTCAAGGCAAAGCCCAGCCAACATTTTTTCATTTTTCTCCCTATTATTTATGTTATCTAGGCACAACCCAGTTAATTTTTTATTTTTCGCCACTGCAGGCTGAATCTCCCAATGTTTTCTCTTTTTTGAATTCCTCTTTTCGTCTCTACTTTTCTCAATTCTGTCATTCGCGCAAAATAATAAATCATCGTTATATCTAATTTGGACTCCAGTGTCCACTATCTTTGAATGCATTACTTCATTGTAGCTCTGTTTAATATCTCTTTTCTCTCTTCTAGTCTTCTTTATTTTTACCGTCGAAATAAATAGTTCGTCTTCAAATGGGAATTGAACTCCGACATTTGGTTTTTCATATTTTACTAAAATTTCTCGAACTTTCTAAGGAAAAGTGCATACAATAAATTTCGTCTCCTTATTTCTGGTTCAATCAGTGTTTCATTTTGGCCTGAATTTGTTCGCGTCTCATATTTATTAAAAGTGTTCTCAAGTTTTCTATTATTTGCAAATTTTCCTGAAAAATCCATTTCGCGTGTCTTATTTTCAATTTTATCTTGTTTATTTTTTGCCGCATCCCTTTGTGAAATATCAACATTTTGAACATGCGTATCATGTATTTCGTTTTTCCAATAGGATGGCACAGCCTTCGCATGTGTCTTATGGCCCGGTTCATCTCCCCTCGAAGTTAGCGAAGTATTATGTTTTTTCGTAAAAGCGTTTGATGTGTGGTAATTTTCGTTTTCTCCCAATTGATTCTTAGACAAATTGTTATGGGTATTTGACAGCCTAGAAGTTAGTTGTGATAAAGTCTCACTTTCTGGAATTCCCCAGTGGGATTCTATTAGACCTATCATCGTTCTTTTAAACTCTTGGTGATATCTTTCTTCTTTCTCTCTAGCTCTTTCATCAGCCGGGGCTTCTTTCTCTCTAGCTATTTTATCAGCCTCTTCCTTTTTTTCTCTCGCTATTCTTTCTTCCTTCTCTCTTTGTTCCCTTTCTTTTCTATCTCTTTCGTCTTCTCGTTCTCTGGCTATTCTTTCTTCCTTCTCTCTTTGTTCCCTTTCTTTTCTATCTCTTTCGTCTTCTCGTTCTCTGGCTATTCTTTCTTCCTCCATGAAATTTAATATTCGTTGTGCTATATCTATTCGAGTGCTTTTTCGCGAGCCCCTGCTGGACCTCAATTTAACACTGCTCCTTCTACTCGGACTACTTTGATTCCGTCTGTCATTATTTCTTCTTAATTCATTTTCTGAATATGTTCGTTCTTTATCCGTATTGTCTCTTTCTTTATAGGCTACTCTAGCCCTTTCGTCCTGTTTTCTATTCTTTTTAGTTTCATCTTTCTCAGCTTGCATTTTTCCCTTATATTCTTGGTGCTCTCTCTCAAAGGCCTCCATATTTGCCTTTCTTTCTATTTTCCTACTTTTTCTATGGGCTTCACTCGCCCTTTTAATCTCATCTTTGTCCGACAAATACCACAAATATATATATCCCTGACTGGGGTCAGAACGCAGACTAAAACATAATAATAATTTGTACATCACTGTTTGTATGGGTGGACTGTCACTTGGCCCAGCCAATCAGCTACCTCCTCTTTCAAACCCAATTTTACCTCTTAGATTTCTTTCAATGAAGCCCCAAACCAGGAAGTAAAAATAAAATTGCTTCACAGCTTACCTATTGCAAAACCACTATCGCTTAGTAACGGGAATTTTACTTGTCTTTTGAAATTATACTATAAGCAAATGTAATTAAAGAAACGAAAATAGGTCATTTATCTGAAAGGAAAAGAAACAGGGGTTGAACCCCAACACTGAGCATGCCAAAGCAAAAGTAACTCATTCAATACCATCCTTGAAAAGACAATTAGAAATACTCCGCCATTTTCCACCTCCTCAGTTAGCGCAAAGTCTCTTGCTCCAGTCTCCTTTCAAAAGTGGACCTTAAGTTCTTCAGTTGCTACTTTTTGATAATGATAACATTCTGAACAAATTTCCCTTTCTTGCTCTTCAGTTCAGTCAGAATGTAATCACCAGCCTTGACTTTCTCAGTGTCAAATTAGAAGTTGCTGGTTGGAGGCTCGTCTTCAATGTCTATGCTGGGGTCTGAAGAGTTGTTGTATACAGGATCGTCTACGTCAAAATCGTCACTCTAACTGTAACTCTTGTTGCGAGAGACACGCCTTTTGCTTTTTAGTCTTTTCACTTGTCTGACTTCCGTTCCAGGACTAGGGCTTTTTGGCAGATAGAGCTTTTATCCTAGCAGTAATGCATTCTTTCATGGTGGTGTCAGTGAGCACTTCTGACTTTTTCATATTTTTTTCCTGTTGATTTTTCGTGTGGAAAGGGGTTTGCATGGACGATCTCTTTAACGAATCATCTGTTGACCTTTGCTTCTCATTTAGAGACAGAACCTATGCTGCGTCTGTTTCAGGGTTTATGTTAAAGGAGTCTAAATGTCGCACAGGAGTTCCACTGAGCATAGAAACTTCTCTGGTAAGTGCTTCACTAGATGTGGTAGGCATTCTGTCAGAGACATATGACAAGAAGAACTGATGATCCTTGAAAACATCTAATTTTGTGGGGTAGGCACCACTTGCTCTGATTCCACTGATTATATTTTCAGGAGTGAAAGCCTTTGGATATGCTTTCCCCAGCAGCACAGCAATCTTATTCACTGATATAGCTTTACATTTGTGGACAGTCATAAAACTTGTGGCTTCCTGGTTGTAGTTGTCCTTAAGGCGCCCCATGACTATCATTTCTAGAGGTTGTAGTTTGTGAGTAGTGTGGGGAAGGACAGTTAAAAGGACAACAGTATTATTTTTTTTAGCTAGATCAAGCAATTCAATGGTGTATCGGCTGATCTAGTGCTCTAATTTCAGAGGTACAGGCGACTGTTTGGAGGGTTTGACTTGATTGATAAAATGCTGCAAGTAAAGCAAAGAATGAGAGGCAGTCATCCAGCCAGAAGTATTTTCTGAGCTGATCGTGATGGTTCCTGATAAAGCTCCCTGAGTAAAATTTCCGGACACTGTTTCTGTGGGGAAATAAGTAGAGGAAGGACTGTGTTCCGAATGCATTAACACCAGCACAAATCATGGTCAACTGACCTCTTTCTGCTGACGCGACCTTCCCTACTTACTTCTGGCCTCCCTGTGCAATGACTTTCCCAGGCTTGTGGATTTTATCAAACCTAATTTATCAAAATTTCAAATTTGTCGTGGTCTGAATATGTGTTTATATAGGCCTCGTTCCAGATTGTTAAAGAAAGCTCCTACATTGTGACAGTTGAAAGCAGCTGTTCGTCATAGGCTTGTACTCTCTGGCGTTCTTACTGATAGAGTTTTAAGGCAATCCATAAAACCACAGTACCAATCTTTACCTGTAATTCCTCCACTGTCTCCACTGCCTTTGCAGTTCCGTTATTTGGTACTTTTATACTCTTAATAATGGCATAAGTGTATGTAAATTTACACGCTTCTAGGGGAATACAGTCGAAAGCATATGAGCTATCGTTTTCAAGTAAGTTGTTAGTCTTTTTTCTTGTTCCTCTGTAAATATTTATCATGTGTTGTAGCAGGGTGTAAGGAAACTTAGGTCCATACTTTCTAGAGGGATATTCAGCTTCTCAACTTTTTTTATGTAGTCTTGCAGCTTTCCTCTAAGGACAACCATGGCACTTCTAGAGAATCCAACTGACTTCTTGTAGAATAAGACAGAAAAAATTGCTGTTTTATTTTCTTCTGGATCACAGCCACTTTTCTTTCTTTTCTGTTCTGTTTTACTTTTAAGCATTTTATCTTGAATGAAATTTAACAGGAAAAAATGGAACTTCAGTTCACCTACTGTTCTGACAGGATTAAACAACACCAGAATTAACAGAGTTTTGGGTTTTAAGCTTGCCTTCAACCTTTACATATGCTGTTTACACAGCTTTTACAAGCATAGCCCACTTTTGGACAACTTGGTACGGCATGCTGAATTTACCCTAGGTATTTTGACCAAACATAGGAGTTTGCTATCCCACTGGATGAAAAAATACTATCAGCAAACTGGCGAAGATGACACGTCTCGGAAGCTGCCAAAAACAGGCATATAGAAAGAGAATACAATGTGACCTTACAACGCAAGTTTTCTAGTATTCGTAATTAGGCGTAAGCTTTCAAACAAAATTGAACAAAATTCCATAGTTAATCACCTTAAAACCAGATCCAATCTAATATTTTTGGTAAAAGTATTAATTAAGGTTTATTTTTAAAAACATACACTGCCATCTGTCAGAGCTTTTAAAATCCACCAGAAGCCCCATAGGTTCTTATATTGAAACTGTTTGCTTTGGCTAAACGTGGGCCGGTCTCCCCTATACCAATTTTGATATTTAATTTTGCCCAAGTGTAAACTTTTGAACTGAATTCTTAGAAGAAGCTGTTATCTAACCATAATGTGATTTGTGTCAAATCGCTTTTGTGGTGTTTATGTTTTCTGGAAATTGGAAGTTGCATAGTGGATCTTTTATATTATTATTTGAAAAAAAACTACGTTTTCTAAAGAGTTAAAGAGGCTGAGTCACAAGTTCGAACCTTAAAACGTACAGGGATTAGGAGGTACAGTTGGGGGGCTGCCGCCCCCAAACCTCCCGCTTTTGCAGCCTCTTTTGTTAAGATTTTTATTTTGGGGGTCTCCCGCCCCCCCTCAACCCCCACTTTTTCCCTTGCAAAGAAATGCTTTGCAACACGAACGAAATCTGCTAGAATTTTTTACCGTAAGAACATCCTATTGCATCTCTTTGATCAGAAACAGTACTGAGCTTGTTTGCTGGATTGTTTACATGAGATTTTTCTCTAGCGGATAACAAGCTGTAATGGGATAAACTTAAAAATTATGAACTGAAAAAAAAAAGAACAGTAGAAGGATTCAGATTAAACAATCAATTTAGGTCCGAATAGGTTCGGGTTCATCCATTTTTCCAACATACATAATCCGACCAATTCGATAATTATGCCTGGCACAAAGAGAGGTTTGTAGTTACAACTGTAAGACACTGAGTTGTCACTGGCAATTTCTCTAGAGATTAAAAAAAAATGCCATTGAAACAGCTTCATTCGGTTTGGTACGACCAACGGATTGCAGGCTACAGGACGTAAAAAACCTTAACAAAAGTGGCTGCAAAAGCTGGGGGTTTGGGGGGCGGCAGCCCCCAACTGTACCTCCTAATCCCTGTAGGTTTTAAGGTTCAAACTTGTGACTCAGCCTCTTTAACTCTTTAGAAAACGTAGTTTTTTTTTCAAATGATTTCTGCACGTTTTTTTACAGTTTATTACTTATTATTGATTGATTAACTCTTAGGTGATCTTGTCCGGAGTTAAAGCAGGGCAGCTCCGCCCCCTAAACCCACGGCTTTTGAAGATTCTTGTGCTAAGGCTTTTAATTCCTAAATACTCAAATCAAATGCACAGAAAGTTTTTCTTTTTTCAACTTTTCTTTGAGCATGCGGGTATACGGTATCTTATCAAAGCAGGAGAGACTTACCTGTAAGCTGAAGGCCGACTGTGATATTCTTCTGGAGACGCCTGTTGAGCCGAAGGATTTAATAGATTGGATTTAAAAAAGAAACTGAGTTTCTTTTTTAAACTTTAAATTTAAGAGATACTACTTTAAATTCAATATATAAAAATTTACTCTGACGGGGAATCGAACCCGGGCCTTCCACATGACAGACAGGAATAGTGACCACTCTACTAGCATGAACTGTTGTTAATATGTTCTTAGTCCCTGAAATCTATTTTCGACGCGAGCAAGTACAAACTACGATTTTTGTTTTTTAACAAAAAAAACTTCTGGGAAAGAGCTGGAATTTCTGGAAGCTTGCAGTCGGTCTTTTCAGGTTAAGAGGACTATTTTGATCTAATTTAGTAAAGAAATACTATGCTTTTAGGAATTTCAAAAATTAACATGGGCTCTTATAGGAAAACGAGGTTTTTCGTAAATGTAAATTCGGGGGATAATTTTTTCGGTTTGAAAATCAAAAGGCCCTAAAAGGTCAAATTCCGCTTCCAATGAGTCCTAATTCACCCGGATTCGTTGCCAACTGTTGCCTGTAGGTGCGGCTGATAAAAAAAATAATTTGATGTCTATTCAGTGGCTATATTTGGTCTTTGGAAAACAGGAAAGGAGTGATGGGATTGAGCTGAAATTTGTGAGGACGAGCTCCCAGGCCCTAGGAAAACATATCCTCTAAATTTCAGCCTGATCGGACAACGTTAAAGGGGGGCTGTGTTTGGACGGTCGAAACTTCCGGTCCACTTTCCCCCATGAAGATAAAGCCGGAGGAGGGTGAAATTTTGTATTTTTATTAGTTTGAGCTTAGGCTACAAAATGCGATCACCGCCGTCTCTCTGCGACCGCTAGGACCGGAAATCGCTTAACATTGTGGTGGGTCGCCTCTTTAAAGAGGCACAAGTGTGCCTCCTTGATACTGTTGCAGGAAAAGTAGAACATGGAAAATGTTAAAGGCCGAGTTTTAGCGAAATATAGAATGGCTAGTTTCTAAAGACCTATATTCAAAGGACCTGGGGAAGTATTAGTAAGACCCCTCCCCCCTCCATCACAGAAGCGGCTGCCCCCTTAAAATTACAGACACCTGAGTCGTTTGAAGAATGCAAAGTTTATAGGAATAAGCTAAATTCAATTAGTAAGACATGGGAAGAGAAAATATTATAAAGAGAAATTTTTGGAGTATAAATCAGATATGAGAAAGACATGGCGATTATTTCAGTAATATTGGTTCTAGACTTGCATCGACTATGAATATGCAACTGAGTTCTAGGGGAGAATTAGTCATCCCCCCCCAAGCGTGTAATAACACGCTTTTTTATATTTTGTACACAACGAATAAGCTTGTGCTTTATTATAGATGGGCCCCCATCTTCAACAACAAACCAAATTCTTCCAATTCTCCAAAGAACCAAGTAATATTGGTTCTAGACTTGCATCGACTATGAATATGCAACTGAATTCCCCCTTTGTTCTAGTTAATGAGCAATATGCAGAAAATTCGTTTTCTTTTAGAAATAGGATAGGCCCAAGGGCTCTGCCCTTGGGCCTATCCTATTTCTTCTTTTTATAAACGATTTGCCAGAAGTTTAGCCTCTTTATAAAATTATAATATTTGCTGATGATGTAGTAATTTTTGCTTCTCACCAGGGCCTATCAGTTCTTTTCCAGAACCTCGAAAGTATGTTACTAACTGTATCTTATTGGTATTCAAGGAATTTACTAGCTCTTAATGAAAAAAAAGCCAATAAAAGCCTTAATGAAAAAAGCCAATATAATGGAAATCATCTGATATTTAATCGTTGGACGGCAAACCCTAATAAGGTTGTGGAAGGGGGGGGATAGCTCCTTGGTCCAGTAACTAACTACTACCGTCAGTCGAAGCTGATACAAAGGGCCCCAAATTTGTTGCGCTGTTTATCTTTGTCTGTTGTGTACGGTAATTAGACCCCCTTTTCGCTGGAAAATAATCATTTGAGTTTTAAAACGAATCTTAAGAGGTCTCTCTTGAATATTTCCGATTCTCTTTTTATCGCCCACAGTTCGGTCGTAATGCCAGATAGGACATAGAGTAGGGTATAGGTTTGCCTGTTTCTTAATGTCAATGCGGGCATCCCATTTAAGACTGGATGGCAGTGTAATACCAAGGAAATTGGCGTGAGAAGTAATCAAAGTGAGAGGGGGGAGGTTTAGAGATGGAGAACTATCCAGAAAACTAAAAGTGAGAACTGAGAACGTTAAAAACTTAAATTTGTTTCTTAAATTGTTTCTGTAATAACTAAAATTTCGTTTGTAGATACCCACAAACAAGATATACACGATTGTCAAAAATGAGTTTTTTTTGGAGGGGGGGAGGAGGGTGGTGGTGATGGTCCAACTCACTAATTCTCTGGGCCCCTAAGGTTTTGGTGGTATCCACCCACGTCACACCTAATATGAAAACATAGATGCACTTATCCTCCCTTTGAGGGGGGATAAGAAGAATTTTCCCAGAGCCAGGGGAATATTTCAAAAGACAAGAGAAGTTTATTTTTAGGCTACTGTTATCAATATTCCAAGAAAGGAGTTTTCCGGACTAATCTAGGGGAGAATTAGTCACCCCCCCCAAGCGTGTAATAACACGCTTTTTTATATTTTGTACACAACGAATAAGATTGTGCTTTATTATAGATGGGCCCCCATCTTCAACAACACACCAAATTCTTCCAATTCTCCAAAGAACCAAGTAATATTGGTTCTAGACTTGCATCGACTATGAATAAGCACCTGAATTCCCCCTTTGTTCTAGTTAATGAGCAATATGCAGAAAATTCGTTTTCTTTTTCTGAGATTGTACCTCACTGGATTGAAGAAATTATTCTGAAGCTTAAACGGAGTTTTTCTACGGACGAATTTGGATTTTCGGCTCAAACCGTAAAGCAAGTAGCGTCAAGCATTTCACCTTTGTTGGCACATATCTTCAATCTATCACTTATGCAAGGGGTATTTACTAAGCCTTTAAAAAAAGCAAATCTTAGCATTACCTAAAGCTGGGAGTTCAATTGACCCTTCAGATTACAGAGGCATTTCTCTACTTTCGGTTTTCAACAAAATTTTGGAAAAACTTGGAAACAGTCAATTACAAAAATATTTATTTAATAGTTAGATTTGACACACGTCTCAATATGGTTATATAAAAGAAAAGTCAACTGAACTGGTAATTCATGAGCTTTTACCAAATATTAATGATTCACTAGATGAAGGTCAACACGCTTTGGCGATTTTTCTTGATGTCACCAAAGCGTTTGACACAGTAAATCATTCGTTGCTTCTTTTTAAACTCAAGTCTTATGGGTTTTCAACACAAGCTGTTAATTTTTTTGCATCTTAGCTTTCTGGGAGACGACTATAATGTGTTGATAAATCTCGTGTTCTCCGTTTTGAAACTTTTCCGATTAGTTACGGAGTGCCTCAGGGCTCTGCCCTTGGGCCTATCCTATTTCTTCTTTTTACAAATGATTTGCCAGAAGTTTTGCCTCTTTATAAAATTATAATGTTTGCTGATGATGTAGTAATTTTTGCTTCTCACCAGGACCTATCAGTTTTTTTTCCAGAACCTCAAAAGTATGTTACTAACTGTATCTGATTGGTATTCAAGGAATTTACTAGCTCTTAATGAAAAAAAAAGCCAATATATGTTATTTTCGCGAACTGGATCAGTAGTTTCAGATGGCTTCTCTTTTTTCTTGAATGGTCTTGAACTAAAATGGATAGATCAGTTTAAATACCTTGAGATTATTTTAGATGAAAATCTGTCGTTTCATAGATATGTAAAAGAACTATTATTAAAAATTACCCGAAATATTGGCATGCTAACTCGTCTTCGTCATTTCTTTCCTAAAATTATCCTAAAATCTATTTATTATTCTTTCGTCCACCCATATTTTCTCTATTGCATTTTGGTTTGGGCTTCTACCTTTTCGTCTATATTCAAATCTCTCCAAATACGTCACAATAAAGCAATGAGGATTCTGTTTAATGTTGATTGCAGATCTTCAGTTAGACACCTATATGGGACTTCAGGAATTTATTCTTTGGATCAACTTCATTTAATTTCTATCTCTAGTATTTGTCACGATTATCAATATAGTAATTTACCTGTAAATTTCTCCGGTATGTTTCCAACTAATTTCTAATTTCATAATTATCCTACTACGCATCGTTCAGACCTTTCCTGGGAAATTCGCCCGACGTCGAGAGCGGATTCAGTATCCGTCGCACTGGGCCAAAAATCTGGAACTCAATTCCAGCATCAGTTCGAGAATGCAGCAACAAGCGTCATTTTCTAAGACTAGTGAAGAAACATATTACAACAAGCTAAGCATTTTGTTTATTGTGGTTTTCTTTTTCGTTGTTGTAAAATTTAGTTAGAAGATGGCTGTTTTTTTCGTTGGCAATATTTTCAGCGCTAAAGTATGCCACTAGGCATGTGCGCTGTTTTGTGATATTTATTTATGTATGTGTTGTAAATAAAAATATTCTACTCTACTCTCTATTCCTCTCAGAAACACTTTGATTGTGTAATACAGGATTTCATTTTCCTACTTACCTGCTCAGAAATGGGGGGAGGAGGCGAGAAGAGCTCACTAGCAATAATCTTTCTCTGAAGACGCAGTCTGAAAATTTGAAAATTATGAACTGTAAAACTTATTTTTGACATTCGTATATTTTTTTGGTGGTTATTTAAAAAAGAAACAATTTTAAGTTATTTTTTAAAAAGAAATCATTAAAGTGAACGTAAGACCTTCTTTAAAAATTTTTTTTCTCAAAACCGATGTAAAATTTGAAAAATTGCTAAAACACTCTAAGGTACCAATAGAAACTATATCCACAACCGTTCAGTTAGACCTTCGTCAAACCTTCTAGCTTATTAAGAATAATATTGATCGTATTTCCATGATTATTTCAAGGTATTCTCAATCAACCAGTTTCGTCTTGTTCCAGCTTCATACAATTTCTGAAATATAAGAAAGAACTTGCATAGAAATTTTTATAAAAATATTATTGATAATTGTTTAGTTGTGTTTAACATTTTGTTAAACCGATTTTTCTTCATGACAGAACAATTTCATGATTTTTCTTTTCTATCTTATTTTAAAAATTTATTAATTTCTTTATTAAAATAAAACTGTCGAGGTAAGGTTAGTATGCACAACATAGGCTAGTAAAAAAAAGGAAAAACCCAAAAAAGTGTATATCTGCGAACAGCGAAAGAGAGAGCGAGAAACACCTGAATATTTTATTTATCTGTCTGTAATAAACGTTGTGAGTTTCAGTCTAAAAATAGCTCTCTCGCTAGCAAATATTGTCCAACTTATATTTACGGGAATTACTAATGCAAATATAAAAATTGCAACACTAGTTTTGATGAAACAAAGATAAAAGTCAATCAAAATTAAAATCAATACAGAACATACTGCTGAATATATAACAAACTAAATAACTCCCGTAGTAATTTTGTTGTTAACTGAATAAAAATCAAAATATACGAAATTAAAAATCAAACTAAAATATTTTAGTCATTAAGTTGTAGAAAAAAAATAAAGCTGGTGGACTGTGATGAAAAAGTTAAGAGGCAAAGCTGGCATAAGCCTTCTTCAGAATTGTATAAAATGACGTGGGTCTAAAATGACTTAAAATAATTGAAACGGAGTTGGTCTGAAACAAATAGAAGCAAAAAATTGCTTAAAAACCCTCTTATAGGCCCACATGTCCATTTGGAGGTGATACCTAAATCTTCATTAATACAAACAGTTAAAACGAAATTTCAACTCTAGCCAACTGAGAGCAGAGAAACCTTCTGATATTAATGGAAAACATCTGATATTTAATCGTTGGACGGCAAACCCTAATAAGGTTGTGGAAGGGGGGGGGGATAGCTCCTTGGTCCAGTAACTAACTACTACCGTCGGTCGAAGCTGATTAGACCCCGGCTCCGCGCCGGCGGATCGACCGAACGCCGCCGACGAGAGGCCAGGTCGAACGCCGCCAAAGTGTCGTAACGCCGCTGGCGCACCGCAAGCACGCCGCCGCCGGCAAAGGCGGCGGCGTTCGGTCGACTTAAAATTAATTTTGCGGTAATTCTTTATTGCGTCAACCGCAAAGTCGGAGCTTTTCTTTCTCGTGTGGTTTAGCATTCTGATTTTCCTGATTAGAAATCAAGCAGGGCTTGCACTATCCCCGAGTTTACAGGTATTTGCTCGAAAATCTCTGCGTCACCACGAAAAAAAATTTAGTTCCTGAATTCCCTAAAATCACCCAATCCTGGTGCCACCCCTAGCGATTTATCACCAGTGACTTTCCCTGCCAAATATTACTTTGCATACCATAATTCTTCACTACTCTCTTGTTCATTAATTTTCGTCTCTTTTGTTACTTTGCATAAAAACCAGATAGATGCAATATACTATTGCAAATATTGCAATATACACAGTTCTTCATCCTATCAAGGTGGTATCCAGAGGGGAGGGGGTAGTGAGCTATCATATTTAAATGATAATACCTCGATGTTTTTTAAAGCAGGGGTGCCAATAAGTAAATTATTTTTTTGTTATCTAAAGCAGAGACGGTATCCTATCAAGATGGTATCCAGAAGGGGGGGGCATAGGGAGTTATTATATTTAAGTGATAGTACCTTGATTTTTTTTTATTGAAAGCAGGGATGTCAAAAAGTTGAAAAGTTGACAAAATTAACAAGATTTTCGTGAGTTATATTTGATACAGCACTTGCATGGTTTTATAGTCCAAAGGGAAAGGGACATATGCGTCCAATCCATTTTTTTTTCTTATTGATGAAACGGGTTTACTTTGAAAACATTCATTCATAAGTACCAGGCAGATTCACACTAAAACGAATTGGTGTGACGAAAGCGATATCGACATCCCCACCTAACGTTGCGCTCGAGTAACAATGGCGCCCTTGGTCCAGTGCCCAAGTTGAATTAAAAGGCCAGGTCATAATAAAAGCTTTCAATTTGGGAGGTTAAAGGAGGAGTTTTTGACAGTCTTATGATCTCAGGGTACTAGATGTTGCAACGTTCTTACCTATCTACGGTGGTTTAGAAAATTCGATCACCCCACAAATGATTACCAAAAATATGCACAAATGTAACATTTGGAATATTACAACACTTTTTTCAAAGCTTTGAAGAAAAGCAAAAAAGTCTAAATACCCCTAACTACGCTTGAAAGCTATTTTAAAAAGAAACTCTTTGGAGATTTCCATGGAAATGACCATAGCAGAAGCTTTGAGCCTGTATGGGTGGGGATCAAAGAGGAGTCTTTGAGTATTTTGATCACAGCTGACTCATTGTTGCGACTTTCTTAAATTTGGTAATTCTTGTGAGCATTTGGAAATCAAAGCTTAAATTAAATAACTGATACTAAGTATCATAGCATTTTCCTTGGACTAAAAGTAAGGA
The DNA here is from genome assembly GCF_049724085.1 of Artemia sp. Qi Xiang Cuo. Classification (NCBI taxonomy): domain Eukaryota; kingdom Metazoa; phylum Arthropoda; class Branchiopoda; order Anostraca; family Artemiidae; genus Artemia; species Artemia sp. Qi Xiang Cuo. The sequence continues at coordinate 2,217,202 of NC_142799.1, read as the reverse complement.
ACGAGGATGAAAATGTTAGCATCTTTCTGGAGCTACTTCGGTCTGCAAAATATTTAATTTAATTACACTTAAAACGGATGAGCTTTTCATTTTTTACCTAAGAAAATAGCTGGCACTTCATTTTTCTTCATAGCCAATAAACTATTAAGTGTTTTTTGTGTCATTGTAATTGAAGTGTTCTCATGTGAAGTGTTCACCATGTATTTTTCAATTTGATAAATTTACTCCTTTTAGATGCAGTTTATAATTTGACTGATATTAGGTATTTATCAGTTTATAATTTGGAATGAATCCTCAAAAGAAAAAATGAATAATATCCAAAAGAGCAGCCAAAAGTAATAAAAAATTAGCAGTTCAGCCTTAGCCTACATGACATATATTCTATAAAGAAGCCAAAAAAAAACTTTAAAATTCATTTTTTTTAAATTGTTATTAAAAACCAGTTTTTAACACAAGAAGGCTTCTTAGGAATCCAAAAGAGCAAAAAAAAAAAAAACAATCAATATAAAAGTCGCCCAATTTAAACTGTTTTAAAGGTGACAAAACAGATATAGGCAAAGGGCATTATGAAAAAATTAAGCTTCTAATTTCAAAGTTACATTCTAAGTTTTTACCCAGAGAACTGACGAATTTTGTGATACGGTATTGGAAGTTTTGTATGCAGCATTGCTCGATAAAAAAGCTACTAATTTTAACATTTATTTATGTTAAGAATACATGGCTAATAGATACTTCAACTACTCGTATTATGCAAGGGTTCTGAAACGCCACAGCCATTTCGTTTCTACTTCTCTTGATGAATAACGAAGAAGACCAGTTTCCAGCCAGCGACTTGTGAATTTTTGAACTCATGAAAAGGCTCGAATCTGTTGTAAATTTAAGCTGTGATTTGAGAAAGACTGATGAAACCATTGATGTTTGCTGTCAACATGGATCGCGCCAGCAGCGTATCACCGAAATCTTACCGACGGTGTATCACCGATATCTTACCGGCAGTGCGGCGTGGCGCGCTATTTTGCCTCGCCATTTCCGACCTTCCCTCATCGGCGCGGTGCCGGGGTCTAAAGCTGATACAAAGGGCCCCAAATTTGTTGCGCTGTTTATCTTTGTCTGTTGTGTACGGTAATTAGACCCCCTTTTCGTTGAAAAATAATCATTTGAGCTTTAAAACTAATCTTAAGAGGTCTCTCTTGAATATTTCCGATTCTCTTTTTATCGTCCACAGTTCGGTCTTAATGACAGATAGGACATAGAGTAGGGTATTGGTTTGCCTGTTTCTTAATGTCAATGCGGGCATCCCATTTAAGACTGGATGGCAGTGTAATACCAAGGAAATTGGCGTGATAAGTAATCAAAGTGAGAGGGGGGGGGGGGGTTTAGAGATGGAGAACTATCCATAAAACTAAAAGTGAGAACTGAGAACGTTAACAACTTAAATTTATTTCTTAAATTGTTTCTGTAATAACTAAAATTTCGTTTGTAGATACCCACAAACAAGATATACACGATTGTCAAAAATGAGTTTTTTTTTGGGGGGGGGGGAGGGTGGTGATGATGGTCCAACTCCCTAATTCTCTGGCCCCCTAAGTTTTTGGTGGTATCCACCCACGTCACACCTAATATGAAAACATAGATGCACTTATCCTCCCTTTGAGGGGGGATAAGAAGAATTTTCCCATAGCCAGGGGAAGATTTCAAAAGACAAGAGAAGTTTATTTTTAGGCTACTGTTATCAATATTCCAAGAAAGGAGTTTTCCGGACTAATCTAGGGGAGAATTAGTCCCCACACATCCCTCCTAGCGTGTAATAACACGCTTTTTTATATTTTGTAGACAACGAATAAGCTTGTGCTTTATTATAGATGGGCCCCCATCCTCAACAACAAACCAAATTCTCCCAAGAAAGATCCTGGATACAGGCCTATAAAACTCAAGGAGGCATGGTCAGGAATCTAAAACAAATTTAAGCGCAGTCTATGACTTTGAAGACTTCTGTCTTCGATATTGTCACACCTAAACTTGAATGGATCTACAAAACAGATAAGAAGGAATCTCTCCAGAAATCAGCTCTAAACTTTTTTAATGATATTCTTGAAGTTCCTTTATAACTGCTGACCTATCTTGGTCAATGCACGAATGTACACTTGTCATTACACTAATAGGAACTTAGCCCACAGATGGGTTGAAAACAACCAGACAGCCATAGGTGTATGCAGATCCTATCCTTGAGGGGGGGGACTTTAAGAACATTTTAGAATTTAAAAGTTTTTATTGCCAAATTTCAGGGGTGGGGGGGGTCAATTAATTACTTCGCATTTTTGAGGGTATAAACTATATAAGAGTAGGATCGCATTTATCAATAGGCCAAGTAGGTCATTGGTCTACTGATACTGAGACTTCACTAAATCTAATCTACAGAAGCATTTAGCAGGTATGTTAAAACTGCTTATTGCAAAAGGCATTATTAACTATATACCAAGAGATTGCGGGTTGTATCCCAAATATGACAAAAGAAGCTACTTTCTCTTATTAAAATTGTAGCTGGAATATAGGTAAATTAGCATGGAATTCCAGAATATAGCCTCGGTCACAAATGTGCACGAAGTGCTTAAACTAATCAATGTTGTTGAGGTTTTTTTTTTCATTTTTAGAAATAAATTAAAAAAAAAATCCACGAAAAGCAAAAAGCGAATTCAAAATTTGAAACGATTATAAAGTAGCTCCAGCACTAAATAGAAGGTTCGACTATTGCGAAGTCAAAATCTTCATTGCAAAGGTCATACATTGCAGCATGAAGTTGTAGGACAAAAATTACGAAGAGAATTTACTATGAATGGTTAAATGAAATCTAAGACGATTAGAGTTCAGAAACAAACAATTTTAATTAAAAAAAAATTATTAATTACCGCAAATATATATGGGGTTGCCAGCCCCTCCCCCTCGAAACTCTTAAGTGAGTAAAGTATCATTTACGCTTTACCAAAAACATTATTTTGTGGCAGTTAATTTAGTTATGTTATTTTAATACAGCTCTAATTTCCATCAATGCTTCCTTCAAGACCCATCCCTTCCAAACATGTAAAAAAAAAAAAAAAAAAAAAAAAAAAATGGTTAAACAAATTGCGAAAATATAGATTTCAGTATTCGAATCAATCTACTGAGATGCACAATTATATTTAGGCAAAAGTTAAAACATAATTAATTCTTGCTTTAATGAAATTTTGATTAAAAAAGGAAAAAAAAATCAAGCTGCCAGAAAAAATATCGATACAGAAAAATTTATGTCATTTTCTTATAAGAAACATTTATTAAGAAGCACACTGGAATTTATATTGCTTATTTAAGTGGTAATATCTGGCGTCATTAATCTTCTCGTTAAATTGAATTTGTCTGAAGAACTGGTTTAGCCTGCCTACCAGTCCAGTGGAAAAGGCAGGCAAGCCTAGCAGCTCCAACCCCAGGGGTGCAATTGGGGACCCCCCAGGTACAGTCTTTTTATTTTTCTGCCTGGTGCCTACACCTCTGCTTAGCTGTTATTAGACCCTTTTTATAATTGCTTGTGCCAGCCAGAAGACCCCTTGCATTTTGCTGTTAGCTTGTAGCTTGATTAGCCTAGTTTGGAGTTCACTTTAGCCTACATCAGGGGTGACAACTCAAAAAAGAGCTATAGACCTCCTAGTCACAGAGAGATGAGATCAGACTGCTCCATCCAGTACAGAGGAGCTGAATCTATTAATGAGCAGATTGCTATGCCCACCTCACACATTAACACCCTTAAGAACAAGCAGAAGCTAATTGCAGATTCACTTAATGACCAAAACCTTAAATCTACTATGGCAGAAGTTGTCAGTGAGGCACTGTCTAATGAGGTTGGTTCTTTGGTTGAGGCCTCTGTTAAAAAACTTGCCTCTAGTCATGTACCTGCTGCTTTTGATGCTAACAACATGGAAATCATTAAACAAGAGGTATACAATAGTCTTAAAATGGATTTTGATGTGCTTGTGGAAAAATCACTAAAACAATATGGTTTGAGGATGTCAAAGCTTGAATCATCCCTTCATTTGCTTGACTCAGGCTTGTCAGAGCTGCAAAAATCTCTGAAACCAATTCAACTCAATGTGGATCGTCTGAGCGATCAGTTTGACCAAACGACAATTTCAAATCATCTGATCCTATTTGGTTTCAAATAAGACCCTTATCCAGAAGCTTCTGAAAGCAAATTTCTTGGATTTTGCACTACTAGATTTCCTGGAATTTCTTTGACTAAGAATGACATAGTTTCTGTTAGAAGGATTGGAAAACGGCTCAGGTTTGAAATCTCGCCCACTTGTTGTGGAATTTTGTAGTCCAAGAATGCAGCAGCTTATTCTTCGAGAAAAGAAAAGTTACTAAATTACTTTTGGTGGTGCACATGAAACTAAATTACTTTTGGTGGTGCATATAGATCTAAATTACTTTTGATGGTGCACTTGGAACTAAATTACTTTTGGTAGTGCACTTGGAACTAAATTACTTTTGGTGGTGCACTTGGAACTAAATTCCTTTTGGTGGTGCTCATAGAACTAAATTACTTTTGGTGGTGCACTTGGAACTAAATTACTTTTGGAGGTGCACATAGAACTAAATTACTTTTGATGGAGCACTTGGAACTAAATTACTTTTGGTGGTGCACTTGGAACTAAATTACTTTTGGTGCTGCACATAGAACTAAATTTCTTTTGACGGTACACTTGGCACTAAATTACTTTTGATGGGGCACTTGGAACTAAATTACTTTAGGTGGTGCACATAGAACTAAATTACTTTTGGTGGTGCACTTGGAACTAAATTACTTTTGGTGGTGCACATAGAACTAAATTACTTTTGATGGTGCACTTGGAACTAAATTACTAGTGGCACTTGGAACTAAATTACTTTTGGTGGGGCACTTGGAACTAAATTAATTTCGGTGGTGCACATAGAACTAAATTACTTTTGGTGGTGCACTTGGAACTAAATTACTATTGGTGCTGCACATAGAACTAAATTACTTTTGATGGTGCACTTGGAACTAAATTACTTTTTGTGGTGCAATTGGAAATAAATTATTTTTGGTGCTGCACATTGATCTAAATTTCTTTTGGCGGTACACTTGGCACTAAATTACTTTTAATGGGGCACTTGGAACTAAATTAATTTCGTTGGTGCAAATAGAACTAAATTACTTTTGATGGTGCACTTGGAACTAAATTACTATTGGTGCCGCACATAGATCTAAATTACTTTTGATGGTGCACTTGGAACTAAATTACTTTTGGTGGTGCACTTGGAACTAAATTACTTTTGGTGGTGCAAATCGATCTAAATTACTTTTGATGGTGCACTTGGAACTAAATTACTTTTGGTGGTGCACTTGGAACTAAATTACTTTTGGTGGTGCACTTAGAACTAAATTACTTTTGATGGTGCACTTGGAACTAAATTAGTTTTTACTGTGCACTTGGAACTAAAGTATTGATTCTTTTCGTTGTGTCATGCTATGCAACTTAAACAACTGTGTGTGGAAGAAAACTTAACTGAGCCCTATCCAAAATATCACTCAGAATATGTATTACACCACTTAGATAAAAAAAGTGGTTTTGCCCTAGCAAAGCCTTTTTGGGCGGCAAAAAAGTAGCTGCTAAAACGTCAATTTTAGAGCTAGCAGCTATGTGAGAATGTGAAGGAAATGTATAGAATAAGGTATTGGACTTTACAATCCCCACCGGTAGTGCTGCCCTCCGTTTCATGGCCCTACAGCCAAGAAGTGCAATAGGAAGTTGGGGGCCAGCCGTCATGTGTTTTCGCACACAGTTCTTGTTTACCTTCCCCAGATTTCTCAAGATACCCATTTAGACCTGGGTTGACTCTGACTGAGCTTACAGAGTCACGCCACTGACCCCCGTTCCAAACCAAATAAGCAGCGACACTAGGAACCCCCGTCCTCATGAACAAGGAATTTCGAGACTAGTGCGCTAACCACTTGGCTAGGATGAAGTAAGAAGCTTAATTGTCATATTTCAATAATAAGCTAGAGTAGAGTTAAGAGCCTTATTAGAAAATTTTCCCCATTCTTTGTAAGTATCTCGTGTGCACGGGATAACAGCGAAATGAAAACTAGGCGTGAATGTTGCTTCATATACATCTTTGGACTTGAGCACCATTCGCTAGTCGAGGCAATTTTTTACCGACACCGTCATATTTGGTCGGTTTGTCAAGAAATTAATTGAGTTGAAGGAATTCAACAGTTATCGAGTAGCTTTGCGATTCTTTTGGCAATTTTCTTAACAGCAATCCAAATTTCTGTTTAGATCTTTTCTATACAATAGCAGCAGCCATAGAAAAGATAAAAGAGTAATCCTATTCTTGCATACACCTATCTTAGAAGAGGTGATCTTATGTGAACATAACGAATTCATGAATATTTGCCAATCGCAGCAACTTTTTCTATTTGAAACATGAGTTAGATAAAAAAAAAGAAACGAGAATTGAAGACGAAAATCTAAAAATATTTTACCTTTAAGGAATCTCTCAATGTTTTTTCGTCATCATTGAGTAACTTAATGTAAATTCTATACAGCTTCAATGCCGTTCTTGCATCCTCAACAGAATCATGAGATCCAGACTGAATATTTGCCCCTAAAAGAAATTCAAAAAATCTTAACAACGCCAAGTTGAAGTAGTTTACACAAATTGAGATATTAAAAATTGAATTTGGCTAATCGAATTTATAAAAACGGCTAAAATATGTGCTATTTAAGATTGAGTTTAATAACAATTAGTGGTAAATATAGCCCTAATGACGCCAGAGTAAAGCCCAAAAAGCAGTATTTCCATACCAGCAGTTTTGGCTAGGAAATGTGATAACCATGAAGATGAAAACCACATAATCTAATATATCGATGCTACAACATCAACCAAATTTGCTTTTTCTTATTTTTACAGTCATGACACCACACTAAAGCCCAAAACCCGATATTTTTATATCTACGTGATAATACCGCGATATTTTTATATCTACACGATAAAAACGCGATATTTTTAAGTAATTTAAAATTAATACAGAACCGATATCTAGCAGAAATATCAAAATCCCTTCAAAAATATATGATTTTCTTTCAGATGGTAGGATTGTTCGATCAAAGTAATAACAGGGTCCAAAGTAATATTTAACAGCAAGTTAACGTCATCCTGTATAATTGCGAATGACGTCATAGATTCCAAAAAGTGTTCAATACGATCATGAAAACGATGAAGATTACGACACGATTACAAATTAGGAAAATTAAAATTGAAAGACCAAAAATTCAGGTTTCAGAATCGAGCCAATCACCCAAAATCTAAGATTAGCAAAAACCGACACTAGCTGCAGAATACTAGATCAGTGACCCAATTGATAAAAAATTTCTTTTCTTGTAATTTCAAATAAAATTTCCAAAACATTGTTTTAAAGTTCACATCTTAATTTTCTGATTCGACGAACATAAATAAATCAAGAAAAAAAAAATCTGTCAACTCTTCTGCAATTGATTTCTTCTGCAATTGTTTTTCTTTCTGTCAGGCTCAGGTAGGTACTCTTCTTTTTTACGTAGCTCTTATCGCAGGTTCATTTTACCTAAGCGTTCATCGACAGCAGGTCAGAGGTCTCCTGTTTATCAATCTATTTTACTATGGAACTCCATCCCTCCTGATGTCCCTCTATCTCTTTCTGCAAAGGCACTTTCTCGCTGGGTATTTCCAGTATAGTATTTTCCCCCTTTTTTCTTCATTTTTTGCATTCTATCCACATTTATGTCTTTTTTTTTTCTTTCATTCAATATATTTCAAATAATTCTCCTATTTTCTCCTATTATTTCTCCTATTTTCATAAATGTCTCTTATCTAATTTTTTTTTTTTTTTTTTTTTTTTTTTTTTTTTTTTTTAGTGCTTTATAATAGTGTTTTATTTGTTTTGTTGGCCCTGTACAAGCTTAGCTTCTTGGGCGTATTTAAATTTTTAAGTTTGTAATTGTATTTTTTTTTTTTTTAGTATTAATAAATTGATTGATTGATTGATTGATTGATTGATCTCACATTCCAGGTTGAAAAAGAACAAACATATGACTTGAGAGTCAATTTAATCCGTCCCCATAAAGGGTACGACAGAAACCCAGGATAAACATAAAACCTGGAAAAAGCACATGACTGCCTTGTGAGTGACGATGTCTCTCTTCCAGAGGTACTTTCGAGTCATAAGACAATGAAATTTAAATACTCTTAGGACAAAATGGTTGTAACTGTTATAAAAGTTATGGATATAGTTATTATTGTTATCACATAGCTCATGGCTCTAAAGCATAGCGTTACAAAGTTGAATAAAAACGTGAAAATAGCTGTAAGACTACTGACATAGAATAATATAAAATTCAAACGTTAAAAATAAAAGTTTGGCCTGTTTCCCCTTCCCAGATTCCCATGATTTTAACGATGTGAACACAATTTCGTACATTTTTCACTTAACTTAAGAGCAATTTTTTATGATTTTTATTATTATTATTATTTTTTTGTAAAGTTTCTAGTTCATATTTTAGGCAGTTTAATAGAGACTAAGTTTGCTTTGAGTTTTTCCTGCCCCAGAAATAAATCTCTGCAAATATGCCTATCGCGTCATTTAGGCTTCTTTGAATTAACTATTTAACCAAAAGAACAAACTTTAATGGGATTTTTAAGCTTGCACATAATATGAATAAAGGGGATTCATACACATCTTTCCACTAGCACATAGGTATTTTCGAAGACCAGACTACCTTTCTTTTTAGAGGGAACAATTTTAGGCCCTCTACTTTTTTTGGTTATGGTTAATGAGTTGGTAAATGATGAGTCGGATAACTTTAAATTCGTTGATGATCTATCCGTACTGGAGCTGGGTGAAAAGAGTGTTTCAAGTGATGAAGACAAAATAATAGCGAGTTTATCACGTCAAGCTGAGGAGGGCAAAATGATCGTCAGTCGTGAAAAATCGCTCATATTAACTTTCTCTTTTCTAAGAGACAGTTTATCCCTTGCTTTACAGAATATTTCAGGCATTATAGATATTAAATTCTTGGGAATATATCTTAGACATGACCTGAAGGGGGAAAGACATACAAAGGAGATGATCAAACGGGCAAACTTGGATATCCTTTCTTTAAAAATCTTTAGTCATCCTGGTGTCCCCACCCCCCACCTATTGCGTATTGTTCTTACATTTCTCAGACCGCTGGTAGAATATGCTTGTCCCGTTTGGCATTACGGCCTGACTTCAGACCAGAACGCCTGGAAAGGATCCAGTACCGAGGTCTTCTGGTAGTGTCAAAATCTCCCAAAGTCCCTTATTGCACCCTGTTGAAACAATTTTCGCTTAAAACTCTATCGACACGCCGTGATGAATTGTGTCTTAAATTTGGTGTCGGTGTTTTGGAAAATCCGCGGCTTCGTGGAATCCTCCCCCCTGAGTATCTCCCTACGCGTCGAAGGCTCCCGCGAAATGTAGCTCAAGCGGTACCAAAAATTCAGCTGGTACCAGCGTGGCATATGCGGTACGCAAGCAGTTTTGTTCCCTCCTTCGTCAAGATTTTTAATTCTGCACCCACTCGTCAATAATTATATATTTTTATTTTCTTTAGTTCATTATTCTTTTTAAACTTGACTCCGTTTTGACCCTGTTTAGTTTGAATTTGTGATATTTCGAATCAATGTATATTTTTGCATGACGATGGCTGTGACTGTGATTTTTATATGTTTTATATGTTTAGTGTCTTGCTATGACAAAAACCGCCGCTGATCGGCATGACCGTTTTTATGGCGCTTGAAAATAAAATCGTTATCTCTCAATTTATCTTATACCTTTCCATGACGCATAAAAAGTTCAAATAGGGATAAATTTCTTTTTAGACAGTAAAAACAATGACAAAAGATTCTGGATATTTCAATCTTATATACAGTGACCGTCATCAGCAGATACATTAAACCTCACTGTAATCCAGCATTTTTTTTTCATTGCTTTTCACTATCTAATAAAAGGATTTATCCCTATTTGAACTTTTATTTGTGCGCTAGCACATACTTCGGGCGTAGTGGTACCTACTCGTGCTGCCTCCGAGAGTAGTAGACATAAATAGAGGTCTACTACTGCTAATCTCAGTCACCTTCCAACCACTGGCCGTCCTGGCAAGTTTTGACTATGAGGCAGGGTATTTTGTGGAATATGTTGCCGAGATGGGATATTTTGAAGCCAGAAATGGCTGACAAAATCATAAGAGGGGGGGGGGGAGGAGGGGTTCAATTCCCTGCACATCTAAAGTTCTAGCCGTAACACAAACAAGATATCTTAAGGAGCATTACAGGATTCTAAGAAACAAAATGTTTTCCAGCTGATGGCTGGAAATTGAGGTTTTTAGGATGTGGGAAACAATGGTGGACACGTTTACACTGCCAAGGCTCTTTTAAAAAGGGGAAAGAAGGATATGCGAGCCATTTCCGAGGGAGTACCAACAGCGCAGTGGCTGTTTGAGTGTGGCGACTATGGGAATTTGTGGCCTGAGTCGAACATCAGTTTCCATAATGCTAACAGAAATAATAATACTAAGACGTACTTTATCTATAACGCAAAAGTTGATAGGAAAAACCAAAGAAAACAGACAGCAGAAGAGAATTAAACTTCTGGCGATTTAATCTCTTTGGTGGTTTAACATAGGTTAACATGGTAGAATTTGGCCAGAAAACAAAATTTTTAGCAATATTAGCCGACTGGCTCATGCTCTGGATTTACAAACCCATATCCGTAAAAGCAGGTGATGGAGGCCTGGTGTCCGATTATTTGGTTGGGATGGGAATCGATGGTGTGAGCCTGTTAGCTCAATCAGAGATGACCCAGCTCCAAACTGGCACCTAAAGAAATCAGTCCAAAAAGCACGAGAAGTATCAGATGATTTCCCCCACAACACTCAACCTAACTCGACCACTCATCGCACTCCCGATCGAAGGCCGAAAATCGGGAGATTAGTACCTGTAATGTACGGACCGTTGATCAGCATATAACATTATTTTCTACGGTGTTTATCCTCTACAATCACCAGGCATGGGTAAGGGTAAACAATCCCTTCTCGGACTAACTTCAGATACTTTCAGAATAGGATATCCAAGATGATCCTCTACTTATTTACTTAAATTATCAAAGGTTGTCTAGAAACAAAATGTTTATCCTAGAAAGGATTGTTTTTTATCACCTCTTTTGAAAGGTACAGGGGGGGGGGCATTTTTCAAGAGAACAACTTACCTAAGTAGTACCATGCGAGAAATTTAAGAGATATCATCCTTTGGTGAGGTAGATGAAATAGATGAACAGTATCTCGAATTTGTTCGGGTGGAACCAGTAAGTTTATAACACTGGAAAAAGGAACGGATTACTGATGGAAAAGGAAAATGGGGGATTATAAGAATTACGAACTAAAAGCTGATTACAAAAGCTATTGGTAAGAAAATTCAACTATAGAAATATCTGAAAAATGAAAATAAATTAGTTTGACGTAAAATAATTATAATAGATGCTACAAATACTGCTACTAACAACTTAATGCAGCGGCATGCCGCCTGTGGCCAACACAGCTGCGCGCTTTCTCCTCCTCCAGTCCAAATTAATGCAAAGCTTCATTATTTACCCCTCCCATAAAGTTCCAAATTCCTTAGGAGCATCCTTCCTTAAGAATCCCTCCCACCCCAATTAGAAACAGCCTGCTTTTCGTCTGGCCCAAGAGGGACGACTGAAACCACAATCTTTGGCAATATGTCATCCTTCATTCGCAGAACATGGCTTAGCTGTATCAGCCATTTTTCATTACAGCCCTAGAAAGATGGATCAAAGCATATTTTTGTATAGCTTGATGACTGAAACCACAATCTTTTGCAATATATCATCCTTCATCCGTGGAACATGGCTTAGCTACACGGGCCATTTTTCATTATAGCCCTGGAAAGATGGATCAAAGCATATTTTTTGTACAGCTTGCTAATATACGGTGAGTCAATCTATTACCTAAAACTAACCTTAGACAATTTCTCTAGAATACATTTATAAATTTCTCTCACCCTTTTTGAAATTTCCGCGTCCAAAAACCATCCTTGACCACTGTCATTACCGTGGCTTCCAATATTTTAATCTAAGTTCACAGATACAACTTCCTATTCTTCCAAACTTTTTCCAACGATAAAAAAACACCCTGGGGCTTGGCTATTGTACTTTTTACGTCTATACTGCTTCCACTCTTTTCAATAACAATACAACCAAGGTAAGTGTATCTATCCACTTGATTGATCTTCTAGTTATCTGACATCACCTCCTCACTCTCATTTATTCTTATCATTTATTTATTCTCCCATTTAAACAACCTATTGATACTTTATTTATTAAATATCTATTTACAGTAATTAGACTACATATATATATTAAACCTCGTCTTGCGTCCTGCACTCTAAAAAAGTGCACTCTCAAAAATTCATTCACACTGAAATCAATTAATGATTGATTAACTATTGATCTAATAGATAATTAATGATAAGCATTAACAATTCCAATATTTATAGTTACTAATATTAATAACATATACAAATAGGAAATATAGATTAATCTTAGATTAATACTCTAATGATAAAAACTTAAACAGCAAAATAGCCTTGCAGACACCAAGTCTCACTAGCTTTTTTAGATTGCGGACTATGTTTAGTTTTTTTTAGGGGAGGGGGGATTTTTCGGGTTGTTTGGGAATTTATGTATTATATATCTTCTATACACATTTCAATATGTAATATAAACACCAATAGAGAATAGAAACTAACCTAATATCGAGTCATATTTCAACAAACCTGCGCACTTTGTTATTTAAACTCTTTAGTTTTAATTACTTTATTTTATAATATTAACAGGATATTACAAAAATACAGAATCTTAAAGGGCCAAGGACGTAAAAATAAAAAAATCGTATGTATATGTATATATGTATATGTGAAAAACATATTTTTACTACAGTTCTGTAATTTCAATGCTATAACATAAGGTGAAAATTTGGCTATCATCCCACAGCTAAGATTCAGCTTTATCTGAACTAAATACTGAACTAAATTTTTATTAATTGTTCTTTTGTTAAGAACCTTTTATTAATTAGAACAATTATTAGATTAATTAGAACAATTATTAGAACATTATTAGAACAATTTTTATTAATTCTTATTAATTCACTATTATAAATAAAATTTTATTTTATTGTTCAACTTTATACTATCTAAATTTTTCAATTTACTTTGAAGTTTTTTTTTGGTTCAAAAATACAATAAACAATAATGCAGAAATATACAAAAAAAGGAATATTTTCCGATTTTCTAAGTGAGTTAAGGACACAATACGTACAAGAAATGTCATACTTCTGGCTTGTCATAGAATTGCATGTTTGACAGGGAACCTTCAAAACAAAGTCTAAACATCAGAATACAGCCTAGTGATTCAGCTCTGTACTCTACAATAAGAAGAGTATAGGTACTAGTCTGCAATAAAAAAAAAAAAAAAAATACTAGCTAAGGATCCAGCTCCCCCCACTTATTATCACTATTTCTTTACTGAAAAATTAACTTCGATCCTGCAATGTGCAAAATTTTGTGGTAGAGCTGTCAAGGCAGTTTTATGGCTTAATTCCCAGCATTACATGACGTGGATAATAGAAAAAAGAAAAAAAAGCATTGTCTCAAGAAGGATGCTATGTCACAGGTCGTCTCTGGAAGATGTCTACACCGTCCAAGATGTCTTGCTTACTAATTTTCGGCGGGAACCAGACGCTAGGATTTGTTCTTGCCAAAGATTTTTCTTCTGTCCTGCCAAACAGAAGTCGTCGAGATGTCGGCAACAGCAAAACAGCAGATAATACTCTAAACGCAGCTTTGTGGTTAAACACCCGGCATACAGATACCGAGAAGATGTAGAAAATATTCGGCTGATACGTCCAGAAGGATGTTGTGCTGTACAGGTCATTCCTGAAAAAGCTTTGTGTAAAGCACCCGAGAGGTCATGTTGGAAAGTTGCCGCTGTTGTCTTGTGCGCCAACCGACATGGGAAGATATAAATCTTAGCAAGTATAGTAAATAATGTGCCGGGTCGTCCAAATTTTGACATCCATAACTTTATTAATCTTTGACATGTTACTTAAAGCTAAATCATGGGGTCGGACGATTCTAAGTGCGAGTCTTATGTTATAATAACAATATTTTTCTGACCAATTTTCAAGAGGTCATTTTCACAAAGCATAATATTTTCGCACAACATTTTCCCGAATAGTTCACACTGAGTGTAATATCCCTCTCCATCTCTATGCCCTGTCTTCAACTCATCCATGTTATGTTAGCTTTACGGCTATCGTAGTCAAATAGCACCATGAATTTAGGTGTAAAGATAACTTGGACGAAAACTTAGCAAATTAAAAGGTTTTTTTACTGTTGGCGTCAGGTGGCTTGGTGCAGCAGTGAGTTGTTAGCAGTAATCATAGGCAGCGACCTAGCGCTGCCTAAGTAAAGAACGATGTGGTTACACTGTGTTTTTTTCTCTAGACCCGAGCATTTCGTGTAGAAAGAGTTGTCGTAGAAACTTCAAAAACGGCTTATTCAATTTGGAATGGAAGCAGCTAGTGCAATTCTTCTAGGTAAGAAGAGGCTGGAGGACCCCAAGCCCCTCGCCCCGCCCATCATTCATAGCCATTTTGTTCAACGTAGTTGATTTCCAGATAGAAAATATGTTTTTGAGGAGCACACTCCCCTACAATCCTCAGGGCAATGGTTTTATGTTCTGCCCTGGGGGCATATAAGGTTTTTATTGAAGGCGTTGTCATAGAAAAAAAAAGAATCAAAACAGGCTCATTCGATTGGAAATTCAAAGGGCTAGTGCCCTTTTTAATAGTCGAAAGTGATTGGAGCACACCTAGCCCCCTCCCAGGCCCATCATTCCCCCAAACACATCCAATCTAAATTTTGATATAGCCATTTTGTTCAGCGAAGGCTAGTTGATTTCCAGATAGAAAATATGTTTTTGAGGAGGACACTTCCCCACAACCCTCAGGGCAAGGGTTTTAAGTTATGTCCTGGGGGCATGTAAGGTTTTTATAGAAGGAATTGTCGTAGAAACTTCAAAACAGGCTCATTCGATTGTAAATTCAAAGGGCTAGTGCATTTTTTAACAGTCGAAAGGAGGGCAACTAGGCCCCCCCCCCCACACGCCCATCATTCCCCCAAACACATCCAATCAAAATTTTGAGATAGCCATTTTGTTCAGCGTAGTTGATTTCCAGACAGAAAATATGATTTTGAGGAGGACACTCCCCCACAACCCTCAGGACAAGAGTTTTAAGTTATGCCCTGGGGACATATAAGGTTTTTATAGAAGGCGTTGTCGTAGGAACTTCGAAAAAGGCTCATTCGACTGGAAATTCAAAGGGCTAGTGCCCTTATTAATAGTCGAAAGTAATTGGAGGGCACCTAGCCCCCCCACGCCCATCAGTCCCCACAACACCTCCACTCAAAATTTTTGATACAACCATTTTGTTAAGCTTAGGCTTGTTGATATCCAGATAGAAAATATATTTTTTATGGAGGACACTCCCCCACAACCCCCAGGGCAAGGGTTTTAAGTTGTGCCCTGGGGGCATATAAGGCTTTTATAGAAGACGTTGTCGTAGAGACTTCAAAACAGGCTCATTCGATCGGAAATTCAAAGGGCCAGTGCCCTTTTTAATAGTCGAAAGTGATTGGAGATCAACTAGCCCCCCCCCACGCCCATCATTCCCCCAAACACATCCAATCAAAATTTTGAGATGGCCATTTTGTTAAGCGTCGTTGATTTCAAGATAGAAAATATGTTTTTGAGGAGGACACTCCCCCACAACCCTCAGGGCAAGGGTTTTAAGTTATGCCCTGGGGACATATAAGGTTTTTATAGAAAGCGTTGTCGTAGAAACTTCAAAAAAAGCTCATTCGATTGGAGATTCAAAGGGCTAGTGTCCTTTTTAAGTCACAAGTGATTGGAGGGCAACTAGCCCCCCTCCCCCACGCCCATCATTCCCCCAAACACATCCAATAAAAATTTTGAGATAGCCATTTTGTTCAGTGTAGTTGATTTCCAGAGAGAAAATATGTTTTTGAGGAGGACACTCCCCTACAACCCTCAGGGCAAGGGTTATAGGTTATGCCCTGGGGGCATATAAGGTTTCTATTGAAATCTTTGTTACAGAAACTTGAAAAATGGCTCATTTGATTTAAAATTCAAAGGGATAGTACCTTTTGTAATAGTCGAAAATGATTAGTGATATTTTTTGTTGCTGTTGTTGTTTAGACCAGGGTATAGAAGGCGTTTTTATAGAAGGCGTTGTCGTAGAAACGTCAAAAGGGGCTCATTTGATTGGAAATTAAAAGGGCTAGTGCCCTTCTTAAAAGTCGAAAGTGATTGGAGTGCAACTAGACCCCCCGCCCATTGCCTATTTTTACCCCAAACGCGTCCAATCAAAATTTTTAGGTAGCCATTTTGTTCAGCGTCGTTGATTTCCAGTTAGACAATATGTTTTTGAGGAGGACACTCCCCCACAACCCTCAGGGCAGGGATTATAAGTTATGCCCTGGGGGCATATAAGGTATTTATAGAAGGCGTTGTCGTAGAAACTTCAAAAAAGGCACATTCAATTGGAAATTCAAAGGGCTAGTACCCTTTTTAATAGTCGAAAGTGATTGGAAGGCAACTAGCCCCCCCCCCACGTCCATCATTTCCTCAAACACATCCAATCAAAATTTTGAGATAGCCATTTTGTCCAGCGTAGTTGATTTCTAGATAGAAAATATGTTTTTGAGGAGGACACTCCCCACAACCCTCAGGGCAAGGGTTTTAAGTTATGCCCTGGGGGAATGTAAGGTTTTTATAGAAGGCGTTGTCGCAGAAACGTCAAAAGAGGTTCATTTGATTGGAAATTCAAAGGGCTAGTGCCCTTTTTAATAGTCGAAAGTTCGAAAGTGATTGGAGGGTAACTAGGCCCCCCCCGCGCCCAGTATTCCCCAAACACATCCAATCAAAATTTTGAGATAGCCATTTTGTTCGGCGTAGTTGATTTCCAGATAGAAAATATGTTTTTGAGGAGGACACTCCCCCCAACCCTCAGGGCAAGGGTTTTAAGTTATGCCCTGGGGGCATATAAGATTTTTTTTTATAGAAGGCCTTGTCTTAGAAACCTCAAAAAAGACTCATTCGATTGGAAATTCAAAGCTATTAATAGTCGAAAGTGATTGGAGGGCAACTAAACCCCCCCCCCACGCCCATTATTCCCCAAACACATCCAATCAAAATTTTGAGATAGCTTTTTGTTCGGCGTAGTTGATTTCCAGATAGAAAATATGTTTTTGAGGAGGACACTTCCCCCCAACTCTCAGGGCAAGGGTTTTAAGTTATGCCCTGGGGGCATATAAGGTTTTTTTTTTATAAAAGGCGTTGTCTTAGAAACCTCAAAAAAGGCTCATTCGATTGGAAATTCAAAGTTATGCCCTGGGGACATATAAGGTTTTTATAGAAGGCGTTGTCGTAGAAACTTCAAAAAAAGTTCATTCGATTGGAGATTCAAAGGGCTAGTGACCTTTTTAATAGTCGAAAGTGATTGGAGGGCAAACAGCCTCCCCCCACGCCCATGATTCCCCCAAACACATCCAATCAAAATTTTGAGATAGCCATTTTGTTCAGCGTAGTTGATTTCCAGATAGAAAATATGTTTTTGAGGAGAATACCCCCCACAGCCCTCAGGGCAAGGGTTTTAAGTTATGCCCTGGGGATATATAAGGTTTTTATGGAAAGCGTTGTCGTAGAAACTTCAAAAAAAGCTCATTCGATTGGAGATTCAAAGGGCTAGTGCCCTTTTTAAGTCACAAGTGATTGGAGGGCAACTAGCCCCCCTCCCCCACGCCCACCATTCCCCCAAACACACCCAATAAAAATTTTGAGATAGCCATTTTGTTCAGTGTAGTTGATTTCCAGAGAGAAAATATGTTTTTGAGGAGGACACTCCCCCACAACCCTCAGGGCAAGGGTTATAAGTTATGCCCTGGGGACATATAAGGTTGTTTTTGAAATCTTTGCTGTAGAAACTTGAAAAATGGCTCATTCGATTTGAAATTCAAAGGGCTAGTACCTTTTGTAATAGTCGAAAGTGATTAGTGATATTTTTTGTTGCTGTTGTTGTTTAGATCAGGGCACTTCGTATCGAAGGAGTAGTTTTGGGAACTTCGAAAGGGACTCATTCGATTGAAAATAGAAAGGGCTGATGCCATTTTTAATAGTCAAAAGTGATTGGAGGGCAACTAATCCCCCTTCCACTCCCACCCTCCCATTTGCCCATTATGTTTAAAAACTAAATGTTGCCTTAAGATTAAATCAAAATACACTGTGATATTGCTAATTCCAAATAAGGCATCTCAGCCGTATCCCAAGAACGACTGAGGATATCATGTTCAAACTTTCAGGGCTATTTCTGCTCTAAAATTTAACCAAATCAAAATAGCGTAAGTGTATCCGTGCTATCAAAGAAGGTAAACAGATTTTTTTGCGAATGGTATCAAGTTTTCCATTTCAGGTCAACTTAAGGAGGTATGAAAATGAGTTAAACAGTGCTATCTGTGTCAAAATTTTACAAAGGGTGTATAGTATCTAAAATCAATGAAAATTTTGCTCAAGCATGCAAATAGCATGACAAACTATAAAGTATTAAGAAACGAAAAGATTTAAAGTATTATTTCCTTTTTCCCTGAAAAGACTATGTCAATATAAAGCGAACAGAAATTAATTTAAAAAACATTTTCCACAAAATAAGTTTTTCAAAGAAAAGTAAAGAACTCCATTAAACAAAAAAAAGAGCAAAATTAAAATCAAATAATCTACAAAGCGTGAAACTACCTTAAATCAGCAACGATAAATAAATGAAACCCAAAACGAATAGAAATTACAATAAATAACCGAGTCAAACTCAAAACGAGCAGAAATTAACATAAGTTGGGAGAAAAACCCCTATGCCTTCCTAAGGCCAGAACAAAATTTGCAATTTACTGAAAAAATACAAATGAATGTGCATTGTCAGTTTAATATACATACACTGATATTTAGTAATCGAAATGCATATACTGATATTTAGTAATCAAAATATTAATATTATTTGATTTATTAAACTTATAAAAGTAAAAACATTTATATTTTATAGCAGAAATTAACATAAGTTGGGAGCAAAACCCCTATGCCTTCCCAAGGCCAGAACAAAATTTGCACTTTACTGATAAAATACAAATGAATGTGCATTGTCAGTTTAATATACATATACTGATATTTAGTAATCAAAATATTAAATTATTTGATTTATTAAACTTATAAAAGTAAAAACATTTATATTTTTTTCAGTAAAGTGCAAATTTTGTTCTGGCCTTGGGGAGGCATAGGGGTTTTGCTCCCAACTTATGTTAATTTCTGTTCGTTTTGGGTTTCATTTATTTATCGATGCTGATTTAAGGTAGTTTCACGCTTTATAGATTATTTGATTTTATTTTTGCTCATTTTTTGTTTAATGGAGTTCTTTACTTTTCTTTGAAAAACTTATTTTGTGGAAAGTTTTTTTTTAATTAATAGTATTTAAATAGTGCTTCCAGCACATGTACTTGAAACTAAAGTTAGCTCAATTACGGTCTCTCCAGGTAGGATACTTATTGAGACTTGAGTAAAAACATCAAAAATTCTAAAAAACGTACATGCTTTCAGGTTTAAGGTCCTTGGCCCTGGGGGACTTCTTCACAAACAAAAAGCATAAAAAAAAGGAAGAGCGTCTTTCCAGAGGGGGAGAGGAAGGGACTAGCAAAAATATTTAAAAAGTTGGAAAGATACGAGATTATTTAAAGCACAGCAGTCGAGATTCAGCAAAAAAAATCTCTTCCTATCCCTCAAATACAACTTGAACTAAGAAATGTTTAACAGCTGTAAGATTATATGAATAACTAGAACATTTGGATTCTTGAAGCTCCTTCCATTGGAGTCTTAAGTTTCTTTGTTAATCAAGAATAAAGTCTACCCTACTTTAACTACTAGAGGTATTTCAGACTCTCTCAGTTCTTTTAAGTCATTTTTATAGCTCTCCCATTGTTTATGGGTAGTCATACAGAGACTTGAGCATCAAACAGTTCGTGGCAACGAGCTGTAAGTAAGGAGCGACCCGGCTCAATAGTAACCGAAACTCTAAGACACAGAGTTTTGATACCAATAGATATACCGAAAGAATGGGCTTATTATGCTGATTTTAAAAATATAAGTTTCATTAAGTTTAGTCTTAACGATTAAAGGCTACGAGCCTGAGAAAATTTGCCTGATTTTCGAAATAAGGGGGACTCCCCCTAAAAGTATTAGAATCTTAATGAAAATCACACCATCAGATTGAGCGTATCGGAAAACCCTAGTATAGTGGTTTCAAGCTCCTAATTTTGTAACTTAATTTAGTAAGTGCTCCTAATTTAGTAAAGGTCTCACAAACATCTTTCCACTAGCATATAGGTATTTTCAAAGACCAGACTGCCTTTATATGACGCATAAAAAGTTCAAATAAGGATTCTACTACTGCTACTAACAACTCACCCCAGCATTCATCCGCCTGAGGCCAACACAGCTACGTACGCTCCTCCTCCATCCCAATCTATTCAAAGCCTCCCTTTTTACACCCTCCCAGGAAGTTCCCATTCCCTTTAAATCTTTTATTATGACATCCTCCCACCCCAGACGAGGACAACCTACTTTCCGTTTAGCCCTAGACGGTTAGCCGAAAAGGACACTCTTCAGAAATCTGTCATCCTTCATCCACACAAAGTGCCCTAGCCACCTCAGCCTTTCCTTCATTATAGCCCTAGAAAGCGGGATTAAACAACATTTTTCTTACAGCCTACTGTGAAATACGGTCAACACCCTGAGCCTTGGCTACACTACTTTTAACATCTTCACTGTTCCCACCGTCTTCACTAATAATACTACTAAGCTAAGTGAAGCTGCCCACCTGATCAATCTTTTCGTTACCCAAAGTCACCTTTTCATCTTCACTTATTCCTAGCCTTAGTGACTTAGTCTTCTTAACATTAATTTTCAAATCTATTTTAGCACCCTGAACTTACAAAACCTCTAAAACTTCATTCATTTTGCTCAAAATTTCATCTAGGATGCTTAAATCATCAGCATAATCTAAGTCCAGGAGAGTTTTTCCCCTCCCCCATTTGATTCCGTGGTCTCCCGTTGCCTTTACTGTGCTCTTAAGGACAAAGTCCATCAAAATGATCCACATAAGGGAGGATATAACACAACCCTGCTTAACTCCTGATTTAATACAAAACCAGCTACTAACCTCATTTCCTACTAACCACAGCAGTGTTATTCTCGTATATAGCACTAGTCACTTTAATGTATTTGTCTGGTATACCATACAAGAATAAGACCTTTGCAAAAACTCTTCTATCAATAGAATCGAACGCTTGATCATAATCTATAAAACTGAGGACCAAAGGTGTTTGACACCTCAGGCACTTCTCAATTATTAAGCTAAGAGTGAAAATTTGGTCGACAGATCCTCTATCTTTTCCAAAACCGCACTGTTCTTCTCTTAAATTTTTGTCTATAGCATCTCTCAGTCTAAGAAGTATCATATTACTAAGTAATTTGCTGCCTACAGAGACCAGACTAATATCTCGACAATTATCACACTCACTCTTATCACCTTTCTTATACAGTGGTTTAATTAAGGCTTTCCTAAAATCTTTAGGAACTTTCCCTTTTTCAAAAATCATATTCATAATTTTCAGTAGCTTATTTCTAACCTCTGAGCCACCATATTTAAGAACCTCATTTATCACACTTTCAGCAGCTAGAGCCTTATTATTCTTTAATCCTTTTAGTACTGTCGCTAATTTTTCCTCACAAAAACAAATCTTCCTTCACATCCAAGGTATCACAAACATTTTCATTTTCCTCTATATCTTTTCCTAGCAACTCTATCTTGGTTTAGCACATTCTCAAAATGTTCTGCCCATCTCTCTTTAACTCTTTCCTTAGCACTTATTATGGCCCCGTTTCTATCTTTAACTAAGACAAGTCTGGATTGACAACTCCTTCTCAATTTATTAACATGCCAGTACAATACTTTACTATTATGCTTTCTAGCTGCATCTTCCAGATCCACGGCAATTTTATCCATGACCTCCTCTTCACACCTCTTTATTTCATATTTTAATACTTTCTCCACTTTTTTTATTTATTTTTTTTTTTGGTTTCATATGATCAATCACTCAGATAGTTCTTGTACAAGCCCTTTCTCCTTTTCATTAAACATAAGGCTTTTTCACTAATATTCCTAGCTGCAGTCCTGACTTTCTTCCAAAAAACACCATCAGCAACTTCACAAATTATTTTTCCAAAATTATTTCAATCATCTTCCACATTGTCAAATTTTAAACTCTTAAGCTTAGTATTTAACTGTTCCTGGGAAGTTTCTCTCAAATTACCACCCTGGAATGTACCAACATCATAACTTCCCGGGAGGTAGCTACCCTTCCGAAATTTCAGCTTTAAATTAACCCTAGACACTACTAGATGGTGATCTTTACTTTTAACATCAATAACACCAACTCCTATTTACCCTAGTATCTTGTATTGATCCTGCCGGTCTTCGTTTTACAACAACATGGTCAATAAGGTTTGCTGATATAGACGATCATTTAAAATCTTACTAAAAAGAATTTTGTAATCCACTATAAAAAAAAAAACGATGTCGACAATATTTTGATACAACCAAATTTTGAAACAACTTAGATAATGTTGATATTTTTTGCTTTTTTATATATATTATTTTATTTTTTTTTTATGTTTTAGATAATTTTGAAACAGCCAAAAGAAAAAAAAAACTGAGAAAATTGCATTTTTGGGTAAGAATAAATGTAAAACGGGTTCAGGGGGAAGTGTTTTTATTTTTTATGACCTTCGTCCCCTAAGAATCAAACAGAGAAAAATAATAGGTAAAAACATATAGTAACTGCAAGCGCTGCTATAAAAGAACATTATAATCTTACAAAAATGGTTCTTTAGTCCATGACAAAAAAAAAAAAGTAAAAAAAAAAAAAAAAAAAAAAATACAAAACAAACAATGTCAACAATATTTTGATAAAACCAAATTTTGAAACTACTTTGATAATTTCGATAATTCTTTTTAATTTTTTTTAATAAATTATGATATATTTGAAACAACTAAAAGAAAAAATCTGCGAAAATTGCATTAAAAACCCGAGAATATTGCATTTCTGGGTAAGAATAATTCTAAGCTGGGTTTAAGGGGGAAGTGGTTTTATTTTTATGTCCTTGGTGCCCTAAGAATAAAAAAGAGGAAAAGAATAGGCAAAAATGCGCTAATATAAAAGAGCATTTGTAGTCTTACAAAAAATCGTTCTTTAGTCCATGACCAACAAAGACAACTCCAAAATCGACAAGATGTCGCAAGCGAACGTAAGCTGATTTCAAGGTAGCAAGACATCGCGCTGAGCTCCTTGCATCCAGATCACCCGGCTGAATTCCTGAATAAGCAGTCAAATAGTCAGCAACGTGATCAAAAGTTGATATATAGTCGTCCAAAAAAGGAACTCCCTCATCTTCCCCTTCTCTAGAAGAAGAAAAGAAAAGTTAAATACATAACACCAAGAACGGTTTTAAAAATATATTGTAAAACATCACTATATAAATACGAAGGGGTACCCAAAACAAAACTAGACTGATGTTTTGGAGGACTAGGTTTCTGTAGTACGGATTTTTCGCTAGTAAAAGGGTCTGCAGCAACTTTTCACAAGTCAGCGTGTCAACTGCCATCACCGTAGAAGGTTGCGTTCTATTTTTTTTTTAAATTAAGGTGACTCGTCATTTTTTTGCGATGTCTGAATTTCGTGAAAAGCGCACAGCCATGAAGTTTTGCTTCCTGCTCGGAAAACGGCAACAGAAACCGAGTTAAATCTTTGCTAGGATTTGGAACAATAATATGTGATTCCAGCAGGGGGTTCTACGCTACTTTCGAAAATGAGTTCAGAGCATTTACATTGCCAACAGTTTTGCAGAATGATTTTTTGAACCTTTTTTATACCTGAAACGCCGACAATTCAAATTAAAAACCTGAAATCGCTACAGCATGGATACAACTACGAGCACTCAACATATATATTTTTTTTTTCAGCATATAAAAACTTCCCTAAACAATTAAAATTAACATTCATAAATAATTCATAGCACCTAAATTAGGAGAAGCGCTTAAACTCGAACCAGAAATTTTTGAACACGAGTAAAAATTCCGATTGTACATCCAAATTCACTGTTAATAGTCGCATCAAATATCCCAGCAGCTTTTTTGAGTAGAAAACTGTGAGCTAAAGCCGAAAATTTGAGCAAAAATTCTGATCTAGGGAAAAATTTAGATCGCATAACAAAAGCGACCATCAATAGTTGCACCAGATACCAAAGAAAACCTGTCTTGAGCCAAAAATTGTGAGTTTAAGCCAAACACTATGACCACTAGATATATTCTTGAAATTAACATACATAACGCTTTTTGAAGTTTACCTACAAAACTTAAATTATTTCAGAAACAATCCGAAAAAATGTCGGAAAAAAATAAACTTAAAGAATATCGCCATGTGTGTAAATGACAAAAATATTTAGGTAAAAAAAAGGTAAAGAATATGGCATTGGACTTTACAGTCCCTATCGGCGGTGCTGATCTCCGTTTCTTGGGCCTTCAGCCATGAAGTGCGATGGGGGGTGAGGGCAAACCATCCTGTGCTTTCGCACACCCTGCCTGTTTACTTTCCTCAGATTTCTCCTGGTACCCATTTACAGCTGGGTTGACTCTAGCTGAGCGTACAGAGTCACGCCACTGACCCCCGTTCCAAACCAAATAATTGGATACACTAGGATTCGAATCCTCGCCCACTCGGACAAAGAATCTTAAATACAGCGCACCAATCCACTCGGCTAGAACGGCTTTTTTTATATTCAAAAATATTTATATTGTAAGAAAACCCAATTTCCATTACCAAGGTCGTTGAACAGAGAATTCAAGCAAGGTTATTAAGCACCTTAAAAAGCCTTGATGGGACTTAAACGCGATTTAAGACAAAGTGAGCACAAGACCACTAAAAATAAAAAAGATAGCACGATATAAAGAGAGAGAGAGAGAGAGAGAGAGAGAGAGAGAGGAAGAGAGAGAGAGAGAGAGAAAAATCAGTCAAGGTTCAAACACTTCTGAACAATGCTACCATTTAACAAGTTCACATAGTTCGAAACAAAGTAGTATCGCAACACAGTCGCATCCCAGTTTTTACAAGCACAACTTACCCTCGAATAACGGTGATACGAGCAACTGCTTTGTGAGAAGGGCGAATAATGACCGGTTTTCCTTCCGACTTCAATTCGGCTTCTTCACTTTGAAGTGTGACGAACTCGGCATCCATCGAAACCAAAGTACCTTGAGAAGTAATTTAAGAGGAAAATTATAACAAAAAAACAGGAAACCCTAAAAATATACACACGATAATCTGGATACCATTTAGGTGAGACTGAAGGGAGCTACATCCTTCCACTGGATTCCCATGAATCGCTGGCAACCCAATAAATAATTCTTAAATACAAAAAGCGAATGATTTTTTATCATAGAAAAGCTTCACCCCTAGTTTTTTTTTAAATAAGGAGAACCTGCAAAATTAATTGGATTGCAACCTGACAATAAAAAATCGGAAAGGCTACCAAGAAAGTAAACTGTCTACATGTTACCAAAACAAGATTACCAAAAATTAAAGTATTACCAAAAATTATCCGTGAGTTACTTTTGACCAAAGATAGTATAAAACTTAGTTGAACTAAAAAACGGGTCAAATTTTCAAAACTGTTTACACTACGACAGGGACAAAACAAAATGATTAGATTTGACAAGATAGGTAAGATAGAACCATAGCCGTTCCTTACAGCCCCCCCCCCTCCCGACTCAAATATAAGACATTGAAGCCAAATCAAAGTGAAAAATTTGATCAAAGTAGGCAGCCTTCATCCGTGGCATCCCCCCCAGATAATACACCACAGAGCCCAGGGCAGCTTGCCTCGGTTGCCCCCCCCCTCATGTAAGGCCTGGATGGAGCTAATATTAGTTATCTGAGCTTAGGTATCTAATGATTTGAGACAACACTTATGCATACTTTTCGTTGACTTTATAAGTCAATGGAATGTTAAAAATAACCACCAAATGCTAAAGCACCGAAGATCCTATCTCTTAACTTTACTATATTCTTTAATATGATGTTGAACAAAACAATTTTTTTCAGATTTTTACAATTACAAACTTTTATTTTTTATTTAAAATTTTTCTTTAATTTTGTATTATTGTTAGACAAAATGAATTTTAAAAAATTAATTATTTTCATCTTAGGAATGTAACAAAGGAAACATGCATTAGCAACGACATAAACTTTTCGAACCTCTCTACACAAAAGCAGAAAAAAATATATGGTCTTAAAATGGTCTAAAAGTAGTAAATAACATAAAAATTACATATATGCTGAGTTTTGCACCCAGAAAAATGCGAAGCAGACTTTAGATATACAATAGACACTGGTACAGTGGTCCTTTGGATCATCCAATGAAAAACAAGAAAACAAATTGTTTTGGGACTTGGCACGTTTTGTCACCTTATTACAATATATACATTTAAAAAATTTGCTATTTATGCTGATTCCAAGCAAATAAAATTGCTCACGTAAAAAAATGGCATGGTTTTTGAAAATATCGGAAAATTCGACGACTTTGTAAAGGTTGATTAGTTTAGCTTGTTATTAAGGTCACTCGACACAAAACACGCCGAACATGCATACTTATTTGATTTTATACAACAACTAGCAGCAAAGCCCGTCCGCCGACAGGCTGAAAGAAATCATTGCCTGTTCTTTTTATAATGATCGGAGAAAAATCCCCCCCCCCAAAAAAAAACACAAAATCTGATGTCCCCGAGCCCCAAAGTAACCATTCAAACAATTTTATCAACTCTGACCGTAGCAGTGATCTAAATTTTGCCCTCAAGAAGAATTTTTTAATGCACTTTAATTGAAAATAAATAAATGTGAAATTTTAGTTATTATATTACTGTTTATGCACACGTAACAATCTGCTATTGGTACTCTTTTTTCAAATGTATATCTAAAATACATTCCAATACTACCATTTCTTAAAAAAAAAATTTTTTTTAGGATATATTCAGGGAGTCTAAAAAATGACTTCATCAGACTGATTTTTCAGATTTTATACAACAAGAAATCGTTGCTTGTTCTTTTTTATAATGATCAGAGACAAATTATCCCCCCCCCCTCTAAACACAAAATTTGAAGTCACTGAGCCTCAAAGTAACTATTCAAATAATTTATCAACTCTGATCATAGCAGTGACCTAGATTTCGCCCTCAAGAAGATTTTTTTAATGCCCTTTAATTAAAATAAATAAACATAAAATTATAGTTATTATTTTACACTGTTTATCCACACGTAAAAATCTGCTATTGGTACTCTTTTTTCAAATTTTTATCTAAAATAAAATCCAATACGATTTCTTAAACAGGAAATTGTCAAAGATATCTTCAGGGACTCTAAAAAAAATGATTTCAGAAAACTGATTTTTTAGACTCACTGCTCCGATGGACCAGGGTTGATTAAGGTGTTTCTTAGGCAGGCAAAATTGTGTTCAGATGCCTGTGTTCAACCAAATATAAAAGTTTCAACCAAATGTGCTAGATTTTTCTTTGTGTGTGTTTGTGTTGAGCTCACAAGCTATAATTTTTCAGAATTTTAAACACCTCAGATTGTTTTGTTCACAAGCTAGAATATTTCAGAATTTTGAACAAACCAGATTGTTTTGTTCACAAGCTAGAATATTTCAGAATTTTAAGCACCCCAGATTGTTTTGTCCACAAGCTAGAATATTTCAGAATTTTGAGCAAACCAGATTGCTTTGTTCACAAGCTAGAACATTTCAGAATTTTAAGCACCCCAGATTGTTTTGTTCACAAGCTAGAATATTTAAGAATTTTTAGCAAACCAGATTATTTTGTTCACAAGCTAGAATATTTCAGAATTCTAAGCACCCTAGATTGTTTTGTCCACAAGCTAGAATATTTAAGAATTTTGAGCAAACCAGATTGATTTGTTCACAAGCTAGAACATTTCAGAATTTTAAGCACCCCAGATTGTTTTGTTCACAAGCTAGAATATTTAAGAATTTTGAGCAAACCAGATTGTTTTGTTCACAAGCTAGAATATTTCAGAATTTTAAGCACCCCAGATTGTTTTGTTCACAAGCTAGAATATTTCAGAATTTTAAGCACCCCAGATTGTTTTGTCCACATGCTAGAATATTTAAGAATTTTGAGCAAACCAGATTGTTTTGTTCACAAGCTAGAACATTACAGAATTTTAAGCACCCCAGATTGTTTTGTGCACAAGCTAGAATATTTCAGAATTTTGGACAGACCAGATTGTTTTGTTCACAAGCTAGAATATTTCAGAATTTTAAGCACCCAAGATTGTTTTGTTCACAAGCTAGAATATTTAAGAATTTTGAGCAAACCAGATTGTTTTGTTCACAATCTAGAATATTTCAGAATTTTAAGCACCCCAGATTGTTTTGTTCACAAGCTAGAATATTTCAGAATTTTAAGCACCCCAGATTGTTTTGTTCACAAGCTAGAATATTTAAGAATTTTAAGCACCCCAGATTGTTTTGTTCACAAGCTAGAATATTTAAGAATTTTAAGCAAACCAGATTGTTTGTTCACAAGCTAGAATATTTCAGAATTTTAAGCACCCCAGATTGTTTTGTCCACAAGCTTTAATATTTAAGAATTTTGAGCAAACCAGATTGGTTTGTTCACAAGCTAGAATATTTAAGAATTTTGAGCAAACCAGATTGTTTTGTTCACAAGCTAGAATATTTCAGAATTTTAAGCACCGCAAATTGTTTTGTCCACAAGATAGAATATTTAAGAATTTTAAGCACCCCAGATTGTTTTGTCCACAAGCTAGAATATTTAAGAGTTTTGAGCAAACCAGATTGTTTTGTTCACAAGCTAGAATATTTAAGAATTTTGAGCAAACCAGATTGTTTTGTTCACAAGCTAGAATATTTCAGAATTTTAAGCACCCCAGATTGTTTTGTGCACAAGCTAGAATATTTCAGAATTTTGGACAGACCAGATTGTTTTGTTCACAAGCTAGAATATTTCAGAACTTTAAGCACCCCAGATTGTTTTGTGCACAAGCTAGAATATTTCAGAATTTTGGACAAACCAGATTGTTTTGTTCACAACCTAGAATATTTCAGAATTTTAAGCACCCAAGATTGTTTTGTTCACAAGCTAGAATAGTTAAGAATTTTGGACAAACCAGATTGTTTTGTTCACAAGCTAGAATATTTCAGAATTTTAAGCACCCCAGATTGTTTTGTGCACAAGCTAGAATATTTCAGAATTTTGGACAAACCAGATTGTTTTGTTCACAAGCTAGAATATTTCAGAATTTTAAGCACCCCAGATTTTTTTGTTCACAAGCTAGAATATTTCAGAATTTTAAGCACCCCAGATTGTTTTGTTCACAAGCTAGAATATTTCAGAATTTTAAGCACCCCAGATTGTTTTGTTCACAAGCTAGAATATTTAAGAATTTTGAGCAAACCAGATTGTTTTGTTCACAAGCTAGAACATTACACAATTTTAAGCACCCCAGATTGTTTTGTTCACAAGCTAGAATATTTCAGAATTTTGTACAAACCAGATTGTTTTGTTCACAAGCTAGAATATTTCAGAATTTTAAGCACCCCAGATTTTTTTGTTCACAAGCTAAAACATTTCAGAATTTTGAGCAAACCAGATTGTTTTGTTCACAAGCTAGAATATTTCAGAATTTTAAGCACCCCAGATTGTTTTGTTCACAAGCTAGAATATTTCAGAATTTTAAGCACCCCAGTTTGTTATGTTCACAAGCTAGAATATTTAAGAATTTTGAGCAAACCAGATTGTTTTGTTCACAAGCTAGAATATTTCAGAATTTTAAGCACCCCAGTTTGTTTTCTTCACAAGCTAGAATATTTCAGAATTTTAAGCACCCCAGATTGTTTTGTCCATAAGCTAGAATATTTAAGAATTTTAAGCAACCCAGATTGTTTTGTCCACAAGCTAGAATATTTAAGAATTTTGAGCAAACCAGATTGTTTTGTTCACAAGCTAGAACATTTCAGAATTTTAAGCACCCCAGATTGTTTTGTTCACAAGCTAGAATACTTAAGAATTTTGAGCAAACCAGATTGTTTTGTTCACAAGCTAGAATATTTCAGAATTTTAAGTACCCCAGATTGTTTCGTGCACAAGCTAGAATATTTCAGAATTTTGGACAAACCAGATTGTTTTGTTCACAAGCTAGAACATTACAGAATTTTAAGCACCCCAGATTGTTTTGTGCACAAGCTAGAATATTTCAGAATTTTGGACAAACCAGATTGTTTTGTTCACAAGCTAGAATATTTCAGAATTTTAAGCACCCAAGATTGTTTTGTTCACAAACTAGAATATTTCAGAATTTTGAGCAAACCAGATTGTTTTGTTCACAAGCTAGAATATTTCAGAATTTTAAGCACCCCAGATTGTTTTGTTCACAAGCTATAATATTTCAGAATTTTAAGCACCCCAGTTTGTTTTGTTCACAAGCTAGAATATTTAAGAATTTTGAGCAAACCAGATTGTTTGTTCACAAGCTAGTATATTTCAGAATTTTAAGCACCCCAGATTGTTTTGTGCACAAGCTAGAATATTTAAGAATTTTAAGCACCCCAGATTGTTTTGTCCACAAGCTTTGATATTTAAGAATTTTGAGCAAACCAGATTGGTTTGTTCACAAGCTAGAACATTTCAGAATTTTAAGCACCCCAGATTGCTTTGTTCACAAGCTAGAATATTTAAGACTTTTGAGCAAACCAGATTGTTTTGTTCACAAGCTAGAATATTTCAGAATTTTAAGCACCGCAGATTGTTTTGTCCACAAGCTAGAATATTTAAGAATTTTAAGCACCCCAGATTGTTTTGTCCACAAGCTAGAATATTTAAGAGTTTTGAGCAAACCAGATTGTTTTGTTCACAAGCTAGAACATTTAAGAATTTTGAGCAAACCAGATTGTTTTGTTCACAAGCTAGAATATTTCAGAATTTTAAGCACCCCAGATTGTTTTGTGCACAAGCTAGAATATTTCAGAATTTTGGACAAACCAGATTTTTTTGTTCACAAGCTAGAATATTTCAGAATTTTAAGCACCCCAGATTGTTTTGTGCACAAGCTAGAATATTTCAGAATTTTGGACAAACCAGATTGGTTTTGTTCACAACCTAGAATATTTCAGAATTTTAAGCACCCAAGATTGTTTTGTTCACAAGCTAGAATAGTTAAGAATTTTGGACAAACCAGATTGTTTTGTTCACAAGCTAGAATATTTCAGAATTTTAAGCACCCCAGATTGTTTTGTGCACAAGCTAGAATATTTCAGAATTTTGGACAAACCAGATTGTTTTGTTCACAAGCTAGAATATTTCAGAATTTTAAGCACCCCAGATTGTTTTGTTCACAAGCTAGAATATTTAAGAATTTTGAGCAAACCAGATTGTTTTGTTCACAAGCTAGAATATTTCAGAATTTTAAGCACCCCAGATTGTTTTGTTCACAAGCTAGAATATTTCAGAATTTTAAGCACCCCAGTTTGTTTTGTTCACAAGCTAGAATATTTAAGAATTTTGAGCAAACCAGATTGTTTTGTTCACAAGCTAGAATATTTCAGAATTTTAAGCATCCCAGTTTGTTTTCTTCACAAGCTAGAATATTTCAGAATTTTAAACACCCCAGATTGTTTTGTCCACAAGCTAGAATATTTAAGAATTTTGAGCAAACCAGATTGTTTTGTTCACAAGCTAGAAAATTTAAGAATTTTAAGCACCCCAGATTGTTTTGTCCACAAGCTAGAATATTTAAGAATTTTGAGCAAACCAGATTGTTTTGTTCACAAGCTAGAATATTTCAGAATTATAAGCACCCCAGATTGTTTTGTTCACAAGCTAGAATATTTAAGAATTTAGAGCAAACCAGATTGTTTTGTTCACAAGCTAGAATATTTCAGAAATTTAAGCACCCCAGATTGTTTTGTTCACAAGCTAGAATATTTCAGAATTTTGGACAGACCAGATTGTTTTGTTCACAAGCTAGAATATTTCAGAATTTTAAGCACCCCAGATTGTTTTGTTCACAAACTAGAATATTTAAGAATTTAGAGCAAACCAGATTGTTTTGTTCACAAGCTACAATATTCAGAATTTTAAGCACCCCAGATCGTTTTGTTCACAAGCTAAAATATTTAAGAATTTTGAGCAAACCAGATTGTTTTGTTCACAAGCTAGAATATTTCAGAATTTTAAGCACCCCAGATTGTTTTGTTCACAAGCTAGAATATTTCAGAATTTTGAACAAACCAGATTGTTTTGTTCACAAGCTAGAATATTTCACAATTTTAAGCACCCCAGATTGTTTTGTTCACAAGCTAGAATGTTTCAGAATTTTGAACAAACCAGATTGTTTTGTTCACAAGCTAGAATATTTCACAATTTTAAGCACCCCAGACTGTTTTGTCCACAAGCTAGAATATTTAAGAATTTTGAGCAAACCAGATTGTTTTGTTCACAAGCAAGAACATTTCAGAATTTTAAGCATCCCAGATTGTTTTGTTCACAAGCTAGAATATTTAAGAATTTTGAGCAAACCAGATTGTTTCGTTCACAAGCTATAATATTTCAGAATTTTAAGCACCCCAGATTATTTTATCCACAAGCTAGAATATTTCAGAATTTTAAGCACCCCAGATTGTTTTGTTCACAAGCTAGAATATTTAAGAATTTTGAGCAAACCAGATTCTTTTGTTCACAAGCTAGAATATTTCAGAATTTTAAGCATCCCAGATTGTTTTGTTCACAAACTAGAATATTTAAGAATTTTGAGCAAACCAGATTGTTTTGTTCACAAGCTAGAATATTTCAGAATTTTAAGCACCCCAAATTGTTTAGTTCACAAGCTAGAATATTTCAGAATTTTAAGCACCCCAGATTGTTTTGTTCACAAGCTAGAATATTTAAGAATTTTAAGCACCCCAGATTGTTTTGTTCACAAGCTAGAATATTTCAGAATTTTAAGCACCCCAGATTGTTTTGTTCACAAGCTAGAATATTTCAGAATTTTAAGCACCCCAGATTGTTTTGTTCACAAGCTAGAATATTTCAGAATTTTAAGCACCCCAGATTGTTTTGTTCACAAGCTACAATATTTCAGAATTTTAAGCACCCCAGATTGTTTTGTTCACAAGCTAGAATATTTAAGAATTTAGAGCAAACCAGATTGTTTTGTTCACAAGCTAGAATATTCAGAATTTTAAGCACCCCAGATCATTTTGTTCACAAGCTAGAATATTTAAGAATTTTGAGCAAACCAGATTGTTTTGTTCACAAGCTACAATATTTCAGAATTTTAAGCACCCCAGATTGTTTTGTTCACAAGCTAGAATATTTAAGAATTTAGAGCAAACCAGATTGTTTTGTTCACAAGCTAGAATATTCAGAATTTTAAGCACCCCAGATTGTTTTGTTCACAAGCTAGAATATTTCAGAATTTTAAGCACCCCAGATTGTTTTGTTCACAAACTAGAATATTTAAGAATTTTAGACACCCTAGAATGTGAAGAGAAAAATTAATTTGGCACCCCATGCACCAAGCTACATATGACGTTAGATTTTAGCTGACAAATCTAGACAAGCAACAGTTTTATTGAACAATATTTTTCTTGAATTTATAAATTAAACAAATTTATTATTATGTAGTTTCATTAAAATTAAAATGAGTTTTACATTTCAAAAGACATATCCCTAGGAGCTACAGGCCAAGGAGCCTTTGGGGGGACTAGCACAGTGTATTATTGTATGTGTTTTGATAATGAATAAAATCTTATTTTATTCCACAATCTATTAAATAACAACCATAACATCAACGCTCAATGCACCAGTGTTTCTTTCTCGAAGAAGAAGAAGAAAGAGGGATTTAAGAAAGTGGTAGAAACTGAAAGAAAATATTATTCACGAGTTTGTTGTCGGATTAATTGCCGAAGTTCCTGGTATTAAACATGTCTCAAGAGAGAAAAGTGAAAAATATGGAGTTACAGTTGATGAGCAGCATTCTCTACAGGAAGTACAAGTGCAATTCAAGTATTTTTTCTTAAAAAATTGTCAACTGTCAACATGATTGCCATATGCTAAATTTTAGCCGAACAAGCCTAAATGTCAGCATTTTATCTTTTATACTAAATTAATAATAGGTTTTCCCCTGATAAATCTTTTCGAACATTCTGAAGTTCAAAGATATGATTTTATTACGCATTGCTTCTACAGAGTTTTGGATTCATTAGTGCTCTAGGCTGGATTTTTCAAAACTTGTTGTATTTTTTTAATCAAATTCTAATTTTCAGATTTTTGAAAAAATGAAAATTTTGAAAACAATTTCAAATATTTTTCTAATTCTAAATTTATCCAGTCCAAAGATATTCCAATTCTTATTGACTTGGTTTGCACATTTTAGGCCAAGTTTAAAAATAAAAATTTTAATGTCTTATTTAGATTATTTTCAAACTCAAGTTGCTTTAATTATTTGCTGGATAAAATAACCATTAAATTTCTCCGACAAAAAAAAAAAAATCTCCAAACTTCAGAATAGAAAGTATCTGACAACTCCGTTTTTGTTTTATTAAACAGTGAATTTCCTACCAAACACGAGCAGAATAAGGTAAAATAATAATTCCAGCGTAAAACGAGCAAAAATTACCATCAATAAATAAATGAAACCCAAAATTGAACGCATATGACCTATTTGTCGAACGCGTCAGACCACAAACAACAACCCAAAATGAACACAAATTAAAATAAATAATCAGGTCAAACCTGAACCGAACAGAAATTACTACAAACATTAGTAGGACCAACACTTCATACGTTTTCTAAAGAGCAGAACATCGTTTGCGCTTTGCGTCATTTGTTAAAGTACTGATTGCTACCTTACAGGGAGATTTAATTGTATCATGTATTTTATTTATTGGTTCCGACTTAAGATACATTTTTGGTCTCAAAATTAGGAAGCTGCTATCTCAAGTGTCGATTTAAAGGAGCACCAGTCCAGGGAGCAAAAGAACAATTTAGTGAGAACCCAAAATATAATTAATTGGAAAATCATAAATTAAAAGAAAACCGAAAAGGCCACTAAATCAAGATAGGGATTTGAATAGTTACCTTTACCGATGTGTTCATCACTACCAAGTGGTTTGAAGGGACCTTCACGTGGGTTCTTCAGGACCTTTAGTTCCCAGTTATCAGAAAAGACATCCCTCGCGATTGGATTTGTTGGTGTACTTAAAGGCAAATTGGACCCTTCTAAAATGTACGAAACGAAGCAAGGCACTTTCCAATGGGGAGCACAAACTAAGGCGTCATCAATACCAATTTTTTTCACACTAAAAACAGAAGTAATTCAAGCTGGGAAATACTATTGTAAGAAAATAAATAAATCTGTATTTTCAACAGCTGTTATTCTAAAAAAACGAAAGTTTTAAAGAAAATTGTATGTGGATGACAGGTTGAAATGTATGGCTGATGCTGAACGGCTTAGCCCCCTATTTTTTACCTTTTAAGTCAGCAAAAATAAAAACATCCTTATTTTCGATTTTTTTTTTTACAGTATGTTTTTTTTCGAAACATTGATTTGTGGGCAGGACTGTATCATAGTTTTTGTTATGGGGGAGGGGGGGGAGTGGGTTACCAGAAGAATGAAAAAGAAAGGGTTTGCCTCCTGCAGACATTTTCTAACAGTCTAAAATACGTTTTTTTTGCTGGCATTTTCGGATATGTTTACAAATTGAAGAAATAATTTTTAGGTTATTTAGGAGATATAGTTTTTTCTACCTGTATCTTCAAGACTAATTCGCGAATCGGTAAAATATTTTTTTAGGTGGGGGTTAAAACCTGGCACACCCAACCCCCTTAGGTACGGCCCCGTTGAGGGAGTAACTTATTGTTTTTTTTCTTTCTTACATAATTTAGGAAACTGGATGCCAGTCCTTCAAGGACGGACAGTAATGCCTCTTAAACAGGTGACATGCAATACTGTTAGTAGTATGTTAACTTATACTTCTAATACTTTATGTTCCATCCGGTGTTATTTGCGTGCGGCACGTTCCCTGGCAGCCTTCCATGGTAGATTACTAGACAAGTTATTAGGAAAGGTTTTTTAGGGAAAGCTGTCAATCACCCATGTGTTATCCACAGTTCCATTTTTGAAGTATGTGGAAACAGTTTGACGTGTTCGGTGAGATTACGTTCCTTGGCGTTTGATGGACCTTTGCGAAAAAGGGGTAATTAGTGATTGGATAATTTTTTAACGTGAAATCTCTGAATTAAATATTTTTGGAGCATGTACTTGACGATGGATAAAAGGGTTAAGGTGATTAGCAATTACGAGCAAGGATCCCCCCACTGGTTCCTGGCAGTAGGCTACGCATATCAAATTGCTGAAATGTGGGTTAGGTAACATGATTAAACACGCTTTTACAATCGGAATTCATTGATTGACATTTGCAAAAAAGGGGTAATTAGTGATTGGATAATTTTTTAACGTGAAGGGTCAATTTTGGAGGGAAAACCAAAAATACTCAGAATCGAAAATAAATGGGATCTACCTCAAGGAGAAGGCTCAGAGGCTCTTCGTTCCCCCATTTCTGAGGGCCGGGGAGGGGGGGTCAATTTTGGAGGAAAAACCAAAAATGCTCAGAATCGAGAATAAATGGGATCTGCCTCAAGGGGAAGGCTCAGAGGCCCCTCCTTCCCCCATTTCTGAGGGCAGGGGAGGGGGGGTCAATTTAGGAGGGAAAAACAAAAATACTCAGAATCGAAAATAAACAGGATCTGACTCAAGGGCAAGGCTCAGAGGCCCTTCCTTCCTCCATTTCTGAGGGCAGGGGAGGGGCGGGGGTCAATTTTGGAGGGGAAACCAAAAATACTCAGAATCGAAAATAAATGGGATCTGCCTCAAGGGCAAGGCACAGAAGCCCCTCCGTCCCCCATTTCTGAGGGCAGGGGGGGGGGTCAATTTTGGAGGGAAAACCAAAAATACTCAGAATCGAAAATAAACGGGATTTGGATTTCTTTCGTTGAAATGCAAGATATGGAATATTTCAGTAGTGACTTGTTGTGCTTTACCTTGTCACAGTTACATTCTCTTGATTTTTCGAAGTTCATTTTGAATTTCCGTCGTGAAATGCAAGAGTTGGAATATTTCAGTAGTGTTTTGTTGTGCTTTACCTTGTCACAGTTACATTCTGTTGATTTTCATAGTTCATTTTGAATTTCTTTCATTGAAATGCAAGAGTTGGAATATTTCAGTAGTGTTTTGTTGTGCTTTACCTTGTCACAGTTACATTCTCTTAATTTTTCAAAGTTCATTTTGAATTTCTTTCGTGAAATGCAAGAATTGGAATATTTCAGTAGTGTCTTGTCGTGGTTTACCTTGTCACAGCTACATTCTCATGATTTTTCAAAGTTCATTTTGAATTTCTGTCGTGAAATGCAAGAGTTGGAATATTTCAGTAGTGACTTGTTGTGCTTTACCTTGTCACAGTTACATTCTCTTGATTTTTCGAAGTTCATTTTGAATTTCTGTCGTGAAATGCAAGAGTTGGAAAATGTCAGTAGTGTTTTGTAGTGCTTTACCTTGTCACAGTTACATTCTGTTGATTTTCATAGTTCATTTTGAATTTCTTTCATTGAAATGCAAGAGTTGGAATATTTCAGTATTGTTTTGTTGTTCTTTACCTTGTCACAGTTACATTCTGTTCATTTTCATAGTTCATTTTGAATTTCGTTCATTGAAATGCAAGAGTTGGAATATTTCAGTAGTGTTTTGTTGTGCTTTACCTAGTCACAGTTACAGTCTCTTGATTTTTCGAAGTTCGTTTTGAATTTCTGTCGTGAAATGCAAGAGTTGGAATATTTCAGTAGTGTTTTGTTGTACTTTACCTAGTCACGGTTATATTCTGTTGATTTTCATAGTTCATTTTTAATTTGTTTCATTGAAATGCAAGAGTTGGAATATTTCAGTAGTGTATTGTTGTGTTTTACCTTGTCACAGTTACATTCTCTTAGATTTTCATAGTTCCTTTTGAAGTTGTTTCTTTGAAATGCAAGAGTTGGAGTTTTTCAGTAGTGTGTTGTTGTGCTTTACCTTGTCACAGTTACATTCTCTTAATTTTTCAATTTTCTTTTTGATTTTATGTAGTGAAATGCAAGAATTGAAATATTTCAATAGTGTAATGTCGTGGAATAACTTGTCACAGCTACATTCTCATGATTTTTCAAAGTTCATTTTGAATTTCTGTCGTGAAATGCAAGAGTTGGAATATTTCAGTAGTGACTTGTTGTGCTTTACCTTGTCACAGTTACATTCTCTTGATTTTTCGAAGTTCATTTTGAATTTCTGTCAAGAAATGCAAGAGTTGGAATATTTCAGTAGTGTTTTGTTGTGCTTTACCTTGTCACAGTTACATTCTGTTGATTTTCATAGTTCATTTTGAATTTCATTCATTGAAATGCAAGAGTTGGAATATTTCAGTAGTTTTTTGTTGTGCTTTACCTTGTCACAGTTACATTCTGTTGATTTTCATAGTTTATTTTGAATTTAGTTAATTGAAATGCAAGAGTTGGAATATTTCAGTAGTGTTTTGTTGTGCTTTACCTTGTCACAGTTACATTCTCTTGATTTTTCGAAATTCATTTTGAATTTCTGTCGTGAAACGCAAGAGTTGGAATATTTCAGTAGTGTTTTGTTGTGCTTTACCTTGTCACAGTTACATTCTCTTGATTTTCATAGTTCATTTTGAATTTCTTTCATTGAAATGCAAGAGTTGGAATATTTCAGTAGTGTTTTGTTGTGCTTTACCTTGTCACAGTTACATTCTCTTAATTTTTCAAAGTTCATTTTGAATTTCTTTCGTGAAATGCAAGAATTGGAATATTTCAGTAGAGTATTTTCGTGCTTTAACTTGTCACATCTAAATTATCATGTTTTTTATTATTTAATTTTTAATTTATTTCGTGAAATTCAAGAGTTGGAATATTTCAGTAGTGACTTGTTGTGCTTTACCTTGTCACAGTTACATTCTCTTGATTTTTCGAAGTTCATTTTGAAATTCTGTCGTGAAATGCAAGAGTTGGAATATTTCAGTAGTGTTTTGTTGTGCTTTACCTTGTCACAGTTACATTCTGTTGATTTTCATAGTTCATTTTGAATTTCTTTCATTGAAATGCAAGAGTTGGAATATTTCAGTAGTGTTTTGTTGTGCTTTACCTTGTCACAGTTACATTCTGTTAATTTTCATAGTTCATTTTGAATTTCTTTCATTGAAATGCAAGAGTTGGAATATTTCAGTAGTGTTTTGTTGTGCTTTTCCTTGTCACAGTTACATTCTCTTAATTTTTCAAAGTTCATTTTGAATTTCTTTCGCGAAATGCAAGAATTGGAATATTTCAGTAGTTTCTTGTCGTGGTTTACCTTCTCACAGCTACATTCTCATGATTTTTCGAAGTTCATTTTGAATTTCTGTCGTGAAATGCAAGAGTTGGAATATTTCAGTAGTGACTTGTTGTGCTTTACCTTGTCACAGTTACATTCTCTTGATTTTTAGTAGTTCATTTTGAATTTCTGTCGTAAAATGCAAGAGTTGGAATATTTCAGTAGTGTTTTGTTGTTCTTTACCTTGTCACAGTTACATTCTGTTGATTTTCCTTGTTCATTTTGAATTTCTTTCATTTATATGCAAGAGTTGGAATATTTCAGTAGTGTTTTGTTGTGCTTTACCTTGTCACAGTTACATTCTGTTGATTTTCATAGTTTATTTTGAATTTCGTTCATTGAAATGCAAGAGTTGGAATATTTCAGTAGTGTTTTGTTGTGCTTTACCTTGTCACAGTTACATTCTCTTGATTTTTCGAAGTTCATTTTGAATTTCTGTCGTGAAATGCAAGAGTTGGAATATTTCAGTTGTGTGTTGTTGTGCTGTACCTGGTCACAGTTACATTCTGTTGATTTTGATAGGTCATTTTGAATTTCTTTCATTGAAATGCAAGAGTTGGAATATTTCAGTAGTGTTTTGTTGTGCTTTACCTTGTCACAGTTACATTCTCTTAATTTTTCAAAGTTCATTTTGAATTTCTTTCGTGAAATGCAAGAATTGGAATATTTCAGTAGTGTCTTGTCGTGGTTTACCTTGTCACAGCTACATTCTCATGATTTTTCAAAGTTCATTTTGAATTTCTGTCGTGAAATGCAAGAGTTGGAATATTTCAGTGGTGACTTGTTGTGCTTTACCTTGTCACAGTTACATTCTCTTGATTTTTCGAAGTTCATTTTGAATTTCTGTCGTGAAATGCAAGAGTTGGAATATTTCAGTAGTGTTTTGTTGTGCTTTACCTTGTCACAGTTACATTCTGTTGATTTTCATAGTTCATTTTGAATTTCTTTCATTGAAATGCAAGAGTTGGAATATTTCAGTAGTGTTTTGTTGTGCTTTACCTTGTCACAGTTATATTCTGTTGATTTTCATAGTTCATTTTGAATTTCTTTCATTGAAATGCAAGAGTTGGAATATTTCAGTAGTGTTTTGTTGTGCTTTACCTTGTCACAGTTACATTCTCTTAATTTTTCAAAGTTCATTTTGAATTTCTTTCGTGAAATGAAAGAATTGGAATATTTCAGTAGTGTATTGTCGTGGTTTACCTTGTCACAGCTACATTCTCATGATTTTTCAAAGTTCATTTTGGATTTCTTTCGTTGAAAGCTAGAGTTTGAATATT
The DNA here is from genome assembly GCF_049724085.1 of Artemia sp. Qi Xiang Cuo. NCBI lineage: Eukaryota > Metazoa > Arthropoda > Branchiopoda > Anostraca > Artemiidae > Artemia > Artemia sp. Qi Xiang Cuo. Next base: position 2,176,064 of record NC_142799.1, on the reverse strand, counting down.
TCAGTAGTGACTTGTTGTGCTTTACCTTGTCACAGTTACATTCTCTTGATTTTTCGAAGTTAATTTTGAATTTCTGTCGTGAAATGCAAGAGTTGGAATATTTCAGTAGTGTTTTGTTGTGCTTTACCTTGTCACAGTTACATTCTGTTGATTTTCATAGTTCATTTTGAATTTCTTTCATTGAAATGCAAGAGTTGGAATATTTCAGTAGTGTTTTGTTGTGCTTTACCTTGTCACAGTTACATTCTGTTGATTTTCATAGTTCATTTTGAATTTATTTAATTGAAATGCAAGAGTTGGAATATTTCAGTAGTGTTTTGTTGTGCTTTACCTTGTCACAGTTACATTCTCTTAATTTTTCAAAGTTAATTTTGAATTTCTGTCGTGAGTGCAAGAGTTGGAATATTTCAGTAGTTACTTGTCGTGGTTTACATTGTCACAGCTACATTCTCATGATTTTTCAAAGTTCATTTTGAATTTCTGTCGTGAAATGCAAGAGTTGAAATATTTCAGTAGTGACTTGTTGTGCTTTACCTGGTCAGAGTTGCATTCTCATTATTTTTCTAAGTTAATTTTTAATTTATTTCTTGAAATGCAAGAGCTGGAATATTTCAGTAGTGTTTTGTTGTGCTTTACATTTTCCCAGTTAAATTCTGTTGATTTTAATAGTTCATTTTAAATTTCTTTCATTGAAATGCAAGAGTTGGAATATTTCAGCAGTGTTTTGTTGTGCTTTACCTTGTCACAGTTACATTCTGTTGATTTTCATAGTTCATTTTGAATTTTTTTCATTGAAATGCAAGAGTTGGATTATTTCAGTAGTGTTTTGTTGTGCTTTACCTTGTCACAGTTACATTCTATTGATTTTTAGAAGTTCATTTTTAATTTCTGTCGTGAAATGCAAGAGTTGGAATATTTCAGTATAGTTTTTTTGTGCTTTACTTTGTCACAGTTACATTCTGTTGATTTTCATAGTTCATTTTGAATTTCTTTCATTGAAATGCAAGAGTTGGAATATTTCAGTAGTGTTTTGTTGATTTTTACCTTGTCACAGTTACATTCTCTTAATTTTTCAAAGTTCATTTTGAATTTCTTTCGTGAAATGCAAGAATTGGAATATTTCAGCAGTGTCTTGTCGTGGTTTACCTTGTCACAGCTACATTCTCATGATTTTTCAAAGTTCATTTTGAATTTCTGTCGTGAAATGCAAGAGTTGGAATATTTCAGTAGGGACCTGTTGTGCTTTACCTTGTCACAGTTAAAATTCTCTTGATTTTTCGAAGTTCATTTTGAATTTCTGTCGTGAAATGCAAGAGTTGGAATATTTCAGTAGTGTTTTGTTGTGCTTTACCTTGTCACAGTTACATTCTGTTGATTTTCATAGTTCATTTTGAATTTCTTTCATTGAAATGCAAGAGTTGGAATATTTCAGTAGTGTTTTGTTATGCTTTACCTTGTCACAGTTACATTCTGTTGATTTTCATAGATCATTTTGAATTTCTTTCATTGAAATGCAAGAGTTGGAATATTTCAGCAGTGTTTTGTTGTGGTTTACCTTGTCACAGTTACATTCTCTTAATTTTCAAAGTTCATTTTGAATTTCTGTCGTGAAATGCAAGAGTTGGAATATTTCAGTAGTGACTTGTTGTGCTTTACCTTGTCACAGTTACATTCTCTTGTTTTTTCGAAGTTCATTTTGAATTTCTGTCGTAAAATGCAAGAGTTGGAATATTTCAGTAGTGTTTTGTTGTGCTTTACCTTGTCACAGTTACATTCTGTTGATTTTCATAGTTCATTTTGAATTTCTTTAATTGAAATGCAAGAGTTGGAATATTTCAGTAGTGTTTTGTTGTGCTTTACCTTGTCACAGTTACGTTCTCTTAATTTTTCAAAGTTCATTTTGAATTTCTTTCGTGAAACCCAAGAATTGGAATATTTCAGTAGTGTCTTGTCGTGGTTTACCTTGTCACGGCTTCATTCTCATGATTTTTCAAAGTTCATTTTGGATTTCTTTCGTTGAAATGCAAGGGTTGGAATATTTCAGTAGTGACTTGCTGTGCTTTACCTTGTCACAGTTACATTCTCTTGATTTATCAAAGTTCATTTTGAATTTCTGTCGTGAAATGCAAGAAATGGAATATTTCAGTAGTGTTTTGTTGTGCTATACCTTGTCACAGTTACATTCTGTTGATTTTCATATTTCAATTTGAACTTCTTTCATTGAAATGCAAGAGCTGGAATATTTTAGTAGTGTTTTGTTGTGCTTTACCTTGTTACAGTTACATTCTCTTAATTTTTCAAAGTTCATTTTGAATTTCTTTCGTGAAATGCAAGAATTGGAATATTTCAGTAGTGTCTTGTCATGGTTTACCTTGTCACAGCTACATTCTCATGATTTTTCAAAATTCATTTTGAATTTTTTTCAGTAAGGACACTCGATATCCTAAAAGTGCTTGATTCAAACTTTTACCTTGAGCATCTATGCTGTTAGCAGAATTTCAAAAAAGGAACGTTTATGAGTGTTGGCGTATCTGATGAAATAATTTAGGTCGTATGATCAATTTAATTTATTTTTTAATTCAGTAGTTTTTCAGTAAGGACACTCGATATCCTAAAAGTGTCTGATTAAAACTTTTACCTTGAGCATCGATGTTGTTAGCAGAATTTCAAAAAGGATCGTTTATGAGGGCTGGCGTATCCGATGAAATAATTTAGTTCGTATTATCAATTTAATTTATTTTTTAATTCAGTAGTTTTTCAGTAAGGACACTCGATATCCTAAAAGTGTTTGATTCAAACTTTTACCTTGAGCATCGATGTTATTAGCAGAATTTCAAAAAAGGATCGTTTATGAGGGCTGGCGTATCTGGCGTTTATGAGGGCAGAGACGACACACACATAGAGACGACAAACATACAGAGAAGACAAAAACAGAGACGACACACTCACATAGAGACGACACACACACACACAAAGACAACAAACACAGAGACAACATACGCACAGTTACGACACATGCACAGAGACGACACACACACAGAGTCCACTCACACACAGAGAGGACAAACACACAGAAACGACAGACACACAGAGACGAATCACACACAGACACGACAAACACACAGAACCGACCCATAGAGACGACACAAGCACAGAGACGATACACACACCCAGAGTCAACACACACAGAGAGACGAGACATGGCGTATCTGATGAAATAATTTAGGTCGTATGATCAATTTAATTTTTTTTTTTTAATACTGTAGTTTTTTTAGTAAGGACACTCAAGACAACACGCACACAGAGAGAACACACACACACAGATACGAAACACACACAGAGACGACACATGCATACAGACAACACACACACACAAACACACACACACACACAGACGACACTCATACAGAGACGTCACACACACAGAGACGACACACACACAGAGACGACACACTCAAAGAGACGACTTACACATAGAGACGACACACACAAACACACACACACAGACGACAAACACACAGAGACGAGACACATAGAGAGACGACATACACACACAGAGAGATGACAAACACTTAGAGACGACAGACACAAAGAGATGACTCACACACATAGAGGACAAACACACAGAACCGACACACACAGAGAGACGACACACACACATAGAGACAACACAGACACAGAGACGACACACACACAGAGACGACACATACACAGAGGCGACACACACATAGATACGAAAAACATACAGAGAAGACACAAAAAACAGAGACGACACACTCACATAGAGACGACACACACACACACACACACACACACACACACACACACAAACACACACACAAACACACACAAACACACACACACATAACATATACACACACACACACACACAACACACACACACACACACACACACACACACATACACACACACACACACACACACACACACACACACATACACACACACACACACAAAGACAACAAACAAAGAGAAAATATGCAAAGTCGACATAGCTTTATTTCATTTTTTAAGGTTAATTTAGACGAGGTTACGTGCGCGCACGTAACCTCGTCTAAATTAACCTTAAAAAATGAAATAAAGCTATGTCGACTTTGCATATTTTCTCTTTGTTTGTTGTCTTTGTGTGTGTGTGTGGTGTGTGTGTGTGTGTGTGTGTGTCGTCTCTATGTGAGTGTGTCGTCTCTGTTTTTTGTGTCTTCTCTGTATGTTTTTCGTATCTATGTGTGTGTCGCCTCTGTGTATGTGTCGTCTCTGTGTGTGTGTCGTCTCTGTGTCTGTGTTGTCTCTCTGTGTGTGTGTCGTCTCTCTGTGTCTGTCGTCTCTGTGTGTTTGTCGTCTCTCTGTGTGGGTTTGTCGTCTCTCTATGTGTCTCGTCTCTGTGTGTTTATCGTCTCTCTCGCTTTCTCTGTGTGCGTTTGTGTGTGTGTGTGTTTGTTTTTTTTTTTTTGTTTGTGTGTATGTTTGTGTGTGCGCGTCTGTCTGTATGTCTGTGTGTTTGTGTGTGTGTTTGTGTGTGTGTGTGTGTGTGTGTGTGTGTGTGTGTGTGTGTGTGTGTGTGTGTGTGTGTGTGTGTGTGTGTGTGTGTGTGTGTGTGTGTGTGTGTGTGTGTGTGTGTGTGTGTGTGTGTGTGTGTGTGTGTGTGTGTGTGTGTGTGTGTGTGTGTGTGTGTGTGTGTGTGTGTGTGTGTGTGTGTGTGTGTGTGTGTGTGTGTGTGTGTGTGTTTGTGTGTGTGTGTTTGTGTGTGTGTGTGTGTGTGTGTTAGTGTGTCTGTGTTTGTGTGTTTGTGTGTGTGTGTGTTTGTCGTCTCTATATGTAAGTCGTCACTTTGAGTGTGTCGTCTCTGTGTGTGTCGCCTCTGTATGGGTGTCGTCTGTGTGTGTGTGTGTGTGTGTTGTCTCTATGCATGTCGTCTCTATGTGTGTTTCGTATCTGTTTGTGTGTGTTCCCTCTGTGTGCGTGTTGTCTTGAGTGTCCTTACTAAAAAAACTACTGTATTGAAAAAAAAAAAATTAAATTGATCATACGACCTAAATTATTTCATCAGATACGCCATGTCTCGTCTCTCTGTGTGTGTTGACTCTGTGTGTGTTTCGTATCTGTGCTAGTGTCGTCTCTATGTCTCGTTTTTGTGTGTTTGTCCTCTCTGTGTGTGATTCGTCTCTTTGTGTCTGTCGTCTCTGTGTGTTTGTCCTCTCTGTGTGTGAGTGGACTCTGTGTGTGTGTCGTCTCTGTGCATGTGTCGTAACTGTGCGTGTGTTGTCTCTGTGTTTGTTGTCTTTCGTCTCTGTGCATATGTCGTAACTGTGCGTGTGTTGTCTCTGTGTTTGTTGTCTTTGTGTGTGTGTGTGTGTCGTCTCTATGTGTGTGTGTCGTCTCTGTTTGTGTGTCTTCTCTGTATGTTTGTCGTCTCTATGTGTGTGTCACCTCTGTGTATGTGTCGTCTCTGTGTGTGTTTCGTCTCTGTGTGTGTGTGTCGTCTCTGTGTCTGTGTCAACGCTCCAATCTGAACACTGACTAAGACCCCAATTCTGAGCTAGTGAATTTCAACCATTCAGGCTGGTGGACTAAGACCCCAATTCTGAATTAGTGAATTTCACCCATTCAGGCTGGTGGACTAAGACCCCCATTCTGAGATAGTGTAATTCCACCATTCAGGCTGTTGGACTAAGACCCCAATTCTGAGCTGGTTGATTTCCGCCATTCATGCTGGTGTACTGGAACCCAACAACATCGATTCTCAAGGTAAAAGTTTGAATCAAACACTTAGGATATCGAGTGTCCTTACTGAAAAAAACTACTGAATTAAAAAATAAATTAAATTGATCATACGACCTAAATTATTTCATCAGATACGCCAGCACTCATAAACGATCCTTTTTTGAAATTCTGCTAATAACATAGATGCCCAAGGTAAAAGTTTGAATCAAACACTTTTAGGATATCGAGTGTCCTTACTGAAAAACTACTGAATTACAAAATAAATTAAATTGATCATACGACCTAAATTATTTCATCAGATACGCCAGCACTCATAAACGTTCCTTTTTTGAAATTCTGCTAACAGCATAGATGCTCAAAGTAAAAGTTTGAATCAAACACTTTTAGGATATCGAGTGTCCTTACTGAAAAACTACTGAATTAAAAAATAATTTAAATTGATCATACGACCTAAATTATTTCATCAGATACGCCAGCCATCATATACGATCCTTTTTTGAAATTCTGCTAATGACATAGATGCTCAAGTTAAAAGTTTGAATCAAACACTTTTAGGATATCGAGTGTCCTTACTTAAAAACTACTGAATTAAAAAAATAAATTAAATTGATAATACGAACTAAATTATTTCATCAGATACCCCAGCCCTCATAAACGATCCTTTTTGAAATTCTACTAACAACATCGATGCTCAAGGTAAAAGTTTGAATCAAAGACTTTTAGGATATCGAGTGTCCTTACTGAAAAACTACTGAATTAAAAAAAAAATTAAATTGATCATACGAACTAAATTATTTCATCAGATACGCCAGCATTCATAAACGTTCCTTGAAATTCTGCTAACAGCATAGATGCTCAAGGTAAAAGTTTTAATCAAACACTTTTAGGATATCGAGTGTCCTTACTGAAAAAAATTCAAAATGAATTTTGAAAAATCATGAGAATGTAGCTGTGACAAGGTAAACCATGACAAGACACTACTGAAATATTCCAATTCTTGCATTTCACGAAAGAAATTCAAAATGAACTTTGAAAAATTAAGAGAATGTAACTGTGACAAGGTAAAGCACAACAAAACACTACTGAAATATTCCAACTCTTGCATTTCAATGAAAGAAATTCAAAATGAACTATGAAAATCAACAGAATGTAACTGTGACAAGGTAAAGCACAACAAAACACTACTGAAATATTCCAACTCTTGCATTTCACGACAGAAATTCAAAATGAACTTCGACAAATGAAGAGAAAGTAACTGTGACAAGGTAAAGCGCAACAAGTCACTACTGAAATATTCCAACTCTTGCATTTCAACGAAAGAAATCCAAAATGAACTTTGAAAAATCATGAGAATGTAGCCGTGACAAGGTAAACCACGACAAGACACTACTGAAATATTCCAATTCTTGCATTTCACGAAAGAAATTCAAAATGAACTTTGAAAAATTAAGAGAATGTAACTGTGACAAGGTAATGCACAACAAAACACTACTGAAATATTCCAACTCTTGCATTTCAATGAAAGAAATTCAATACAGTTTTAAATTATAATCCAGATTTAGTAGGTTGTCGTGGTGTTCAGAAGATCAGTTTTGAAACAGATCAAAAATGTTTCAAGTATGCTTTCCTCATATCAGCATTCGAGCTTCTAGCACGTGATTCTACCAAGACGAATTTAGACAATTGGGCTGCACATGGGAAGGACAGGTCCGATTTTCCTAGTGTAGATTTCTTGTGTTTAGAAGGTAAATACCCAGTAACGCTTCGATGCATTGATATTTTTGAAAGGGCTAATGCCCACTTAAATATCGGCGTTACTGTGGTTCAGTATGAAACTGAATTTGAAGATGGGGTTCATTTGAAAAATAAGGGGGTGGTTTTCACTGTAAGGGGCCCGTCAATTGATTTGATCAGACACTGGGTTTGGTTGTTATACACACCACCTAGTGAACCGAATGCAATTGGCCATTTTAACCCTATCACAGACATCAGTAGAGTTCTGGGGGGGGGGGTGGTAAACATAGGGGGACCCGTTTCGACTGTCCAACATGTCTGTCACAGTTCCGTAGTGATATAAAACTACGGGATCATATGAAGCATTGTAGCCGACATGGCTACCAGACAGTGGAAACGGTTTCAGGGGATAGGGACATTTTACGCTTCAAAAATTTCCAAAACACCCTCCCCCAGTGCAACAAAATATCTTTAGACTGTGAAGCTAGGCTGGTGGAGGTGAATGATCCCCGATTTCCAAACCGAATGAAAGAACATCAAGCTATCGCAGCGTCCTATGCTCATGCACAAAGAGATAAGTCTAACTCCAGTCAGTTGTTGAAAATAGTAGACAAGTTGGATAAGGGCGAGTGCCTGGTCACGGCATTAACTAAACTGCGTGGCAATGCTAATGGCGCTTTTTCTTATGTGCTAAATACGCACTACCCTATGGTTCTGTCTACAGAGGACCGTCTTGCGATTAAAGATAAAAAAATATGTTGGGTTTGTAAGGGGGAGTTTGTAGAGGAGGATAAGGGGACTAAAGGGACAAGAGGGGGGAGGGGGAAAGTCAGAGACCATAATCACTTTTAGCAGGAAATATCCTCGGGGGGTAGTAATTTTAGGGGGGTTGCGCATCAATCGTGTATTTTTATCCCTGTTTTTATCCACAACTCAAATTATGATTTAAAATTTATTTTACCGGCACTGGCACGTATGCATAGGAAGGGAGGGCGAGTAGACAGTCCATGGGTAAATAGTTCATTTACCTATAACATTATCCCCAAATCGGTCGAGAAGTTGTTGCTTCTCAAGCTGAAATGGCAGGCAGTGGATAATGAGCATACGTTTTTGAATAAAATCAGGTTTTTATATTCCTTTAGTTTTTTTGCCAAGCCATTGAGTCAATTGATTCAAGTGCAGAAAAGCGACAATTTTGATAGCTTTCCCTTGCTTAAACAGCACTTTCCAGACAGTGAAATGTATTATCTGTTGACCTGCAAAGGTATATACGAATACGATTATTACTGTTCTGGTGCTCGCTTAAGCGAAGTGAAACTACCTCCAATTCAAGCTTTTTACAATTCACTGACCAGCAATGAATGCCAAGCTGAGGAGTATGAGTTTGCCAAGAAGGTTTGGTCTAAGGGGGATTGTAAAAATGGGTGGGATTATTGTAGACAGTACTTGGCCAGTGACGTTCTAACTCTGTTGGATATAGTCTGTAATAACACAGACCAAATCTATTTAGAGTTTGGGTTAGATATAGGCTACTTATTTTCCACACCACAGTTAGTGATGGATTTTATTCTAAAAATTAGTAGGGAGGAAATAGGCGTAATAACCGACGTAAGTCAGCACCTTTTTGTAGAGCGTTCAATGAGGGGAGGGTATGTTTTTCATGGGGACTGCGTCTTGTCAACCAATCCGAGCGGACAAGGCACCAGTGTAGAGTCAAAAGCAGTGTTCTTGGACATGAACTCATTGTACCCCTCGGCGATGTCTCACTACTCTCTGCCGTGTGGGAACTCTCAATGGCTTGAGAATCCTTGTGAATTCCCCGACATTACCATCGTCGAGGACAATGGGCCACAAGGATGGTTCTTTGAAATTGACGGTCACATTCCGCTGGCGCTTCACGACTCAGTCAAAGATTTTGTCTTTCCCTGTATCAATCGACCCGTGAGCAGGGACTCTCTGATTCCCTACAATCGACCATTGGTTGAGCATATGGGGATGCACTGGACTCCCTCTAAGCAAAAACTGATTGCTGATTTGGACCCTAAAGAGAATATCGTTGTTCACCATGTGCTTTTGCATTGGATGGTGAACAACGGTTTCAAAATCACCAAAATACATAGGGTCCTGCAGTTTAATCAGCGACCCTACTTGAAAACTTTATCGACACTTTTGTCGATAAACGCTCTAGGGCAAATTCAAAGGTGGAGAAGGAAATGTATAAGCTCATTCTAAATTCAGCGTTTGGCAAAATTCGTGAAAGTGTAAGTAACAGATCTCGTTGTGACGCCGTGACTGACCCTTAAGAGTGTGCACAAATTATTGCCGACCCCAATTTTACATCATTCACAAGCATAGAGACTGGCATGGTTCTTCTACACAGGCGAAAGCGAAATGTGGTACTAAACAAGAATAGAGCAGGTGGCAGTTCAGTACTTGAAATTTCGAAAAAGCTCATGTTGTCGTTCTTTTATAATGTGCGCAAGGTTCAATATCCATGGGAGGGTGATGTTCAACTTTACTACGGGGATACAGATCCTCTGCTGTTAAAGATAAATGGGACCGAAGATTTACTGTGTTATTTAGAAAAGGGGGAATACATCAGCTGGCGGATAGATTTCACCAACTGGAATCCATCACTCAATCCCGAGTTGGTGAAACGTCAATCTCCCAATCAACTATTAATATTAAAATCAGAGACGGGGAGTGATTTGATATCCAGGGGGGTGTTCCCGGGTTCCAAAGTCTATTGTGTTGAAACTCTTTGTGGGGAAGAAAAGAACGCGTGTAAAGGGGTGCCTACACATTTTGTAAAGAGCAATATCAACATGAGCGTGTACAGAGACTGGGTAGAAAGTAGCCTAGTGCCGAGAGCACAAGTGCTTGCAATTCGCTCTCTACAGTATAGAAATTATACTGTGAGAGTGGAAAAGAATGCAATGTCGTGTATATCCGACAAAGTCTATATGCTCGAGAATGGTGAGAGTGTCCTACCTCATGGCCACTACCGTATTTCAGACCGAGTTGAATGCATAGACTATCGCAATCAACTTGGTCTGGATAAATTAACCTAACTTGAACTAACCAACCACTAACCTAACCTTCACCAACCCATTCATAAATTAACTAACCACCACCAACCCGTTCATAAATTAACTAACCTCAACTAACCCAACCTCAACTAACCTGTAGCAGTGACGAAAACTCTTGTATACAGTTTTTTCCACCCCGGCCCCTCCCGGGGGGGGCCCTTCCCGCGGCCGCCCAGGGGGGGGGTCCCACATTTAAGTTCACTGTAATTTTCAACTGTGCTAGTTCATATTCCAAGTGTTTTTTTTGTTGTTGTACGGAAAAGTGTTATTGTACGGAAAAGTGTTTACAGACAATAAGTGCTGCTGATGTTGTTGTACAGAAAAGTATTTAAAGACAATAAGTGCTGTTCATGTTGTTGTACAGAAAAGTTTTTAAAGACAATATGTGCTGAAGATGGTCAAAAAGTGTTTTTATTGTACAAAATTTGTTATCGTTGTTCTTGTTGAACAAATAGAGTTTTCATGTTGACCATGAAATTATATCAGGTTCTTGTTGAACAAGTTTTATTTTTATCGTTGCAGTACACGTTGAACAAATATTTGTATCCATGCAGTGCCGTAATAAATGTTGCCATGAAATTTTGTTTTTGTTGTTCTTAAATAGATTGATCAATGGGGAAATTGCTACCTATTCATTAGACATGTATGATTTACAGTTAGTTGTAGTCAGACTGTTGTTAATAGCATTTATCAATTCAGAACACCCTTCAGATTGTTTCTTTGTGGTCCCTAAATGTCGAGTAAAACAACACTTTTTGCAAAAATAATTCAAAATTGTGATAAAATGCTTTTGGAAAACCCAAAAAAAATCTACTATTGCTTTAGTATTGGGCTGGAGTCCTATGATAAAATAAAAGCTACTGCCACAACCATACCAATACAATTCATACGGGGACTTGATGTTTTCAATAGTATTGAACCGAACTCATGGCTGATTATTGATGATTTGGCTGAATCCATTTAACAGTTCTCACAGGAAATGCTACAGTTCTTCACTGTCCGATCTCACCATGAGCACATTTCCGTTACTCTGGTTCTAAACAATCTGTTTTATCAGAGCAAATGCATGCGAACCCTTGCTTTGAATTGCACTATCTATATTATCTATCGAGTCGTTCGTGATTCTATCTCACTAATAAAACTCAAGAAAAACATATACCCACGCCCCCCAAAATTTATTTTGTCAGCGTACAAAAAGGCGACAAGCAAGCCCAACGGTTACAATTTGCTGGATCTTAATCAGAGCACGCCCGAGGATCTACGTGTAGTCACCGACATTTTCGACAATGAAATTACAGTATATCTTCCAGTGAACAGTAGAAAAGGCTATTAGTTGCCATTATGACACTGAAGAAACTACACGAACAACGGCATTTATTTTCCGTTTTAAGCACTTCAAAACCCTTGCTTAGGAAGGCCATACTCAAACATGGTGTTGACAATGATTTCATTAATCTAATATCTGAACTTTGTTTAAATTTAACTGAGGGCAGAAGGTGTTAGACAACAGACAAAGCAACATTCCACTGTACGTGCCTTGGCTTGTAAAAACAAGGGGAAAAAATTTAAAACAACACAGCTCCTTCAAGCATGCGGTAGCTTTTTCACACTTTTACTGCTTATAATTACAGGTCTTTTAAACAGTCTTCTTTAGAGAATGACTAAACCCTATAAATTGACACAACTTGAACTTCTCCTCTCACCCGTCAAACATTTTGAAGACAATATAAGCAAATTCATTAATGATGAGAATATTGCCGATGTCGAAAGATTGCTTTTACTTCAAGATGCATTGCGACGTGTGGACTAACATAAACCTTATCGTGAGAGACCTGTCGCTGTCACCACTGATCCCTCTAAACAGGAAACATCTCTTCAAGATTCTGCACAATCAAAGGAGAAAGAATTGAATTCGATTGTATCGAAAATTGGGAACCTATTGCCACTCACCTATCGAGAACAGAGTAAAAGAGTATTATCTTATCTCATGTTGGAAACAGATGAACATCAAGTTCAAGTCGACAGCACAGGGAAACAAATTAAAAATACAGGGAAGAGCTGTAATCTGGTATATTTTATATGCGACGATGTAAACAATCGTATAGTAATACTAGGATTTGACACGCTTCTAAACACTTTTTTATATTCATCAGACTTTTCCAAAAGTCTTATCAAACATAGGAGAATTCTACAGATAGCACAAGACTGTAGTCCTCCAACAGCACTAGCACTATATAAAAAAGAAAAAGAGTAAATATTTGAAAATACTAGCACCACTGATTTTACAACACCTGTGGCTGCCAGTCAAAAGCAAAGACGAATTGATTCATCCTCCAGTGTGCAAAAGGGGAGTGGACATTACACTACGTGTTTACGTTCAAAATGGATGAAGTTCTGAAAGGTGTTTATGAAAATATTGGTGAAGCGGGAAGTTTAAGCTCTCCCAAAACGCTTTCTATAGTTGTCTCCAGCACCACATTGAAAAAAGCAAAACAGTATCTAGAGAATGAACCGCGTTACACACTGCATCGGAATCACAGGCTTCGCGGCAAACAATATCGACAAACTAAAGCCTTTTTCCCTTTGCATATAATGCAAATGGATCTTTTAACTTTAGACAAAATTCAATGGCGTCACAATGCACCCTACAAATATATTCTAGTAGCAATCAGTGTCTTTAGTCGCTATGCATATGCCATTCCACTACGATCAAAGAGAGGTGTTGAAGTTGCTCGGGCCATTGAAAGTATTCTTGAACGGGATTCGTATAGAAAAAATTCAATCGGATCATGACAGTGAACTTGTTAACCCACATTTACAAAGGTTCTATTGAAATATAATACAACACTATATCATAGTCACAGCCCGATAAATGCTGCACTGGCTGAACGATTAATAAGAACGATTCGTCTATTAATTTCAAGATATTTTACGCTAAAAAATACACCAGCTTTTATTCGTGATTTAGATAAAATCAGGCAGATATACAACCATCGACCCCATCTATCTCTGTCCAACTCAAACCCTCGGGATGTTCACTACAATGAAAATACATTTGATGCTTTTCTAAAGCAATATTCCAATGGCAATGAGAAGAAAAAGAAGAAATTCAATGTTGGTGATACTGTTTGAATTAATAGTACCACCAATATTTTTGAAAAGGAGAATTATTTATTGAGCACTGAACTTTTCAAAGTGTCCAAAATCCTGGACACCGAGCCCACGACATATCGACGGCGAGACGCCAAAGATGATGAGGTTCTCGGCGGTTTTTATGAATATGAACTGCAAAAAGTTAGAAACACTAGTGAAATTTATAAAATTGAAAAGATATTAAAGAGTCTAACTCGCAGGGGCAAGAGACACTTGTTTGTTCGCTGGCTAGGATACAACTCAGATTTTGATTCTTGGGTCAGTGCTGAAGACATTGACAATGCCCAATGATTTCTATGTGACGTTCATGTCTAATGTTTCCGATCCTCTCTACAATGACTTGAATAGAACAAGTGATTTTTGGAAGAAACTCTCCTCCACCATCAGATTCAACGACACTTTAAGGTAAGAAGTGGCTCTTGTCTACTGTATTCTCAAAAATACTTATGACATCCTGAAAAAGGATCGTAAATATGAAATAAAAATTAGACCCTATGATTGGCCGCCACCACCATCCTCAAGTGATCAAGAACAAATTCAAAAAATCAATAGGATGGATTATCCATATATTGAATTACCCTACGAGGAACTCACCTGTATGAATGATTTATGTCGTTCTATTAATAAAAGAATTTCCGCTAGTAAAAAAGGAGCTTTTCATGTCAACTATTCAAAGGAGGAGGGTAAGATCTACATTAGTTCACCTATCGCCAGTGAAAAGGTTATTCTCAATGATAACCTCAAGAATGTTCTTGGCTTTAAGCTCAATATAATCCATGGTAAAAGTGCCGGAAACACAAATTTCATTTTTGTTGACTACCCGCCTGCCTTCTCCACAGACACTTGTATATTTCTCTACGCTTCATTTGTGGAAACATCTCGGGTTGGTAATTCAAATGTTCCCCTCCTACGAGTTCTTGAACGAAAAACCAATCGAGAACATATTCACTCTACAATATAAAGTCTCTTTGATATAGTCTTATAAACACTTTCTCTTTGGAATTTCGTCTTATAAAGTTAAAAACTAATTTAGATGATCGAATAACATATTTAGAAGTGATCTCTGTAATTATTAGTCATTTTAAACCCTTCGCTGAACAGCAAGATGTCTAATAGAAAAGTGGTATTCACTTGTCCTGATATTGACTGCTATGTTAAGACTCTTAGCCCAAGACAACAGGGCAATGGAATGGACAATTACAAGGGTCGCTCTCCAATGTCGGGCTATAGTTTTATTAGTTGGTTTCCTAGTCTCTTTCGCTCTGCGCTACCTTTGGCTCGAAAAAATATTGTTCAGGCTCCAACAGATTTTGCTTCCTCTACAATATACGATTGGGGTTCTGGCAAGGATTTTAAAAAAGTGCTTCGGAAAATCTTAGGTCTAGTGCGTGAGCCGTTGGCGAGAGATGAAAACAAAATTGTAAAGGCTTAAAAAGGTCTAGAAACAAAGCATCACTCATCAGTCTCCACTCCGGCCAGAGACAAAAGACATCATCCCTGTTATCAAAGAAAAGAAGGAAAAAGCCGACACATACTGTAAACAGAAGAAGAAGTCCCAGGAAGAAAATTGTTAGATCGAAACTAGATTTCTTCTCCTAAAATGTCCTACCTACCACATAAGGATTGCCAACCTTCAATCACCGCCTCACCGAATCTATTCAATACTGAAAATGTTGATGTGAGTGTCAAGCATGGATACTATGAACAATTTTATCCTCAACAACACCTCTCCGATAATATCCACTTTCAAATTTATTCCAATGAAGACTACTTTATGGACATGTCTTCAACATTTATAGATTTGCAAATGAAAGTCCGGAAATCCGATAATCCAATGCCAATTCGGGCTGATGGAATATCCTATGAAAATTGTATATTACATAATTTATTTCGTCAAATTAGTGTCTACATCAATGGCACGCTGGTGAGCACTAGCAACAATCTCTCAAATTATAAAAGCTATATGCAATTCATGCTGATGACACCCAAGTCATACAAGGAATTGAGAGGCACCTCCAATGGTTATGAATATATTACTAATACCGATAGTACAGATGCACTTAAAAATGCTACAACTAGTGAATTAAATCTAGTTGGAAAAATATATCATGAAATATTTAATATACCCCAATGGCGGCCGCCCAGTGTTAAAGTTGATATAAAACTGACGCTTGCACCATCCAATTTCATATTGAGAAAAGAACTTGCTGCCCATCCTGATGTAAGTCTCTCCCTCACCTCGGCAATGCTTCATGTACGCAAACTATGGGTAATGAGTTCTGTTGCTTTGGCAGTGGAAAAACTGAGAGTCAATGGAAATAATATTAAACTACTTGTTCCTCATACAATCACCAATCAACGTTATATTGCTATGGGCTCATGCACCTTCATCGATTCATCCTTTATCAATGGCGAAATTCCGTCAAAACTTGCTTTGGCATTTGTAAAAAGCGCCAGTGCAATAGGATCGTGGACTGAATGCCCACATAAATTCGAGATGTTTGGACTTTCATCTCTTGTGTGTAAAGTAAACAGTATCCCACTCTATAATCTGTCTTTTGATAATTCCTTTAGAACATTTTACGACTTGACCATGCAAACCCTAGATCATGACTCTCAACTATTTGAAAATGGTATAACCGAAGATATGTTTGCTAAAACACATGGTATCATTGTACTGGATTTATCTGGTACACAGGATATGAGTATAGTACGTACGGGGAGTGTGCGTTTAGAGTGTACATTTGCCGATCCATTGGCTGAGAGTATTGCACTAATCTCACTAAACCAATATGAAACCTATTGAAAAATCACTCCCGAAGGCAGTTTTCTACTAGACTTGGCACCATGAACACCAGTCAAATAATTAATGTATTTAATATGGACCCCTACATGTCCCAATACAAATCCTATTGTCTACCCTCGGACTTTCTAAGAAAAATTCAAAGTGTCAACAATACCTTGATTATTGTTAATAGCAGTCCGTCGACTGTGCTGACGGGTCATTGGCTGTGCATCTTTCAAACAATGAAGACGATTGAATTTTTTGAGCCTCTTGGTCTACCCTATACATTTTACACACACCACATCAGCAACTATATTGAGAGCAGTGGGAAAACTATTATTCAAAATCGGAAGAGGGTGCAGGATCTAACGACTAAAAGCTGTGGTTTCCATGCACTACTATATTTTGTGTTCCGATGTCGAAGATATACTTACAAGCAGTTTCTCCACATTTATAGTGACAATCCTCGTCTGAATGACTTTCTAGTGGAAAATATCCTCTCGGACCTATTCAGTATTGATTTCAGTGCCCTAGGAGTAAAGTGTTTAAAAAATGTTTGTGAATTTGATAATTAATAAAATACATGTATATACAACAATGTCTTTAAATCTTCACTTTGGATTTCTTCTTCGATGTATAGGCAACTGTCGTGAACCACTAATGTCGGTAAATCATTTGGATTCACTGTATATTGATCTTGATTGACTGCAAAGTCAGGGTCGCATTTTCTACAGAATAATGTAACTTCACTCTTGTCATATCTCTTTGTATAGTCAATGATACTATTTGTATTCATATTATGAAATTCACGAGTTTCAATCTGTCTATTTGAAGCAATATCACATACAGTTTTTTCAAATGGTGAATCCCATTCGGTAACTGCCAAATTAAAATCACTTGGTTTATAGTCATAGTAGGCAGTGTCGTCACAACGATGACGTAGAAACCAAATTGTCTTGTTAGCCCAACAGTTGAATCGTAGACCAGATTCCTCCTCCCAGAATAATTTAAATCCACGACGATACCAATCTCGTAGAAATAAACTAAAATCACGTTTAGGATTCTTCCCAATCATGGCAGGGTATGTAGTCTCCCACTGATCACATTTATCATAGTGACAATTGGAGCACAGGTGCCCTCTAGGGTGAGAGTCACACACCACCAAAACATAAGGTACATCCTTTATTTTGTACTGCATAGCCTCTATGTAATTTACATGGATTACATAATTTGCACTTTTCACTATAGTCATCAATAATTGTACAATTCTCACATTGAGTCCAACTGCCAAGAGTGTACATGCACAATGGGCATATATATAACATTTTTTTTTTTGGTTTCCAATGTCACTTGACTCTCTCACAGCTAAAACGAAACTAATCGTCCACGCTCCATAAATTCAAGGTGGATGACTGGGGAAGAGAAGTAACTCTGTGACGTTACCTCTTTCGAATAACGGGGGAGCCATCTACATTGAATCCATTGGCAATGTTTTCAAAAGTATATCCACGATATGACTCTGCTTTGTTCTAATTAATATATCAATAAATTGACTATAAGCATTTGAATCACATTTTAAAAGGTTCATACAATAGTACAATGGGGGAGAATCACTCCTCATTATATTGTCAAGTGTTCCCTGACAAAAGAATCCTGCGTTTAAGAGATAACTTGAGAAAATCATCATCCAAAATCAAATGTTTTTCCATAAACACTAGATTTGATCTAATTCTCTCTTTCTCAAATCTATTCATTTTTCAATCCTTTCACTTTGACTGCTGACTCTAGACTGACCCTGATTCGCTAGCCTAACCTAACCGGAAACGAAAGGGAACGTTTTCGATTTCAAAACAATTTTATTGAATAATTACAACAACAATACTAAGCATGTACAATTAGCGATACAGTTTATTGTCTTCGATATGTTTCACCAGTGCACTTAAAGCACATTGAAGTCTATTCACATGTGCTATATCAACTTTTGTGGTGAAACATAATTGATCCTCCATTTTAAATTTGCTCAAGGACATCACTTATCTTGCATATACTGCACCCCGTTCCAGACAAAGCCGTGATCCTTTCGTGATTTCCACCGCAATATTTGGTGCTCTTGTATTATTACCATCAACTCCACTATCAACTTCTAAGAGGGTAAACATTCCACTCGTCATCATCAACACCCAAATATATATCCAAATGAGTAAAGTCAAAACTGTTCTCACTCCTTTGAATTCTATTCACAGACTAATAAAACTATAGCAAAAATCCTTTCCTCATATTCCCTCCGCCGCTAATATGTAACAAGCCCTCTGATTGGTTGATAAGGAAGATGTAACCGACTCGCTGATTGGCTGACAAGGAAACACGTGATCTAACTGTTTCCTGTTATCGGATCAATTTCTCAGAAATCCACTTCCCCTTCGATTTCGCAATCAATTCCTCATAAATCCACTTCCCCTCGATTACGCAATCAAGTTCTCGGAAATCCATTTTCCCTTCAATTATGCAATCAAGTTCTCGGAAATTCAATTCCCCCTCGAGTCCTAGATCAATAAAATTGTTCCCGTTAGAATTCATTACGCATGTGCAACCTTTGTCCCGGAGTTATTACACCTAGACGAACAACAAACAAATATACCTTGAAAATTTAGGTCATTGACACACTTTGATTACGCAATCAATTTCTCAGAAATCCATCTCCCCTAGGGACTCTATGCCAAACAACAATGAAGCCATGTTTGTTTCTTAATTCCCCTTTCGTGAATCAATAATTCCCCCGCCGATTATGTAAATCACTCTCATGTCATTACACGTGGCCAAACAACAACAGATCGATTGACCTTGACCCACATTAGACTCGATTGATAATCCTTGAATAAATTATGTAAAAAAAGTTGTAGGTGGCAGCAGGGGTGGGCTATGGGAGTAGCACCTCCCCCTCTACTCTCGTCTTTGTCACTTTTTTCCTAAAGCTATTCTAAAATCTATTTATTATTCTTTCGACAACCCATATTTTCTCTATTGCATTTCGGTTTGGGCATCTACCTTTCCGTCTGTTTTCAAATCTCTCCAAATACTTCAGAATAAAGCAATGAGGATTCTTTTTAATGTTGATTGCAGAACTTCAGTTAGACACCTATATGGGACTTCAGGAATTTTCTCTTTGGACCAACTTTATTTAATTTCTATCTCTAGTATTTGTCACGATTATCAATATAGTAATTTACCTGTAAATTTCTCTGGCACTTTCTCAACTAATTCGGAATTTCATTATTATTCTACTACGCATAGTACAGATTTTTCGTGCGAAATTCGCCCGACATCGAGAGCGGGAATCAGCATTTGTCACACTAGGCTAAAAATCTGGAACTCAATTCCAGCATCAGTTCGAAAATGCAGCAATAAGTGACATTTTCTAAGAATGGTGAAGAAATATCTTTTGACATGCTAAGCATTTTGTTCATTAGGGTTTTCTTTTTCGTTGTTGTAAAATTTAGTTAGAAAATGGCTGTGTATTTTCGTTGGCAATATTTTCAGCGCTAAAGTATGCCACCAGGCATGTGCGCTGTTTTGTGACATTTATTTATGTACGTGTTATAAATAAAACTATTCTACTCTTCTACTCTAAGAAGTATATAGGCCTTGGGATATCAGAGGCTCACCACGGAACAGTGGGCCAGGCACACTCTATTTCAGGACTAACTAGATTTAAACAAAATATTAGACTATTTACAGTAAGTTTGGGGGCGCTTAGGATGGCACACTCCGAGCAACACCTGCAAAATCAAGTCCATCTGAGGAAATATAGATTTTTCTATATAATTCGGACAGCTATACGCATTCACAAATATAAAAAAGTAGGCTATATGGACAATTGGATATATACTTTATCCCGTAGAACTACCCAGAAGCCTAATTTTGGAACTAAATACGAGGCAATACTATTTAGAGGGGGGATTAGGGGAAAGGAGTAAGAGGTTCACAGCTAAAAAAAAAAAATG
Source organism: Artemia sp. Qi Xiang Cuo (assembly GCF_049724085.1). Classification (NCBI taxonomy): domain Eukaryota; kingdom Metazoa; phylum Arthropoda; class Branchiopoda; order Anostraca; family Artemiidae; genus Artemia; species Artemia sp. Qi Xiang Cuo. The sequence goes on along the minus strand of NC_142799.1, from coordinate 2,155,559 downwards.
AAAATTCCAATAATACATATATAAGCTAGGCATTTTCTGAATTAGTTTAAATATTTTAATTAATTGGGTTAAAAATGCAACTATAAATGGGAAGAAACTTGACATGTTTCGGGGAGGCGATTCTAAGAAATCTTCTTCCCGATGGAGTGAAGTCTACATATGTGGTTAGTGCACACGGACATTTTTTAATCTGTTTTTTGATAATGGATCTGAAATTAATAAAAAGAAGAAAAAGCGCATTTGAGAAAACCTTTAAAGTAGTAGAAATCATTTGTAGTAGAAGTCATAGCAGATTGACTTCAAACACATCATCATTACAGTGCGGATGTTAACCACCGGTACTGTGCGCACGGACTGGCAGTTATGGTAAAATAACGTGTCGATCTAAATTTAAAATACAATTTAAGACTCATAAGTTGATACAGGTAAGGAGTTCCAAACCATTTTCTTGTGATGACCCGCTTCAGCATATCTGAAATCTATTTTTGTTATAAAGAAACGAGTTAAAATCAGAGGAAACAAAGCGAGTTCAAAGTAGAAGCTACCACGGTATAGCTGCCATGACCTGATTTTTACTCACTGAGAGACTGTTTTACCAGTGTATCCGAACTCATCATTATTGCTAAATTAAAAAACCTCTTACAAAAACTCCCCTACATGACAGTAACGGAAGTACTCCAGAGAAACATAAATCAAATGAAAAAAAACGAAAAAAATAGGAAATAATGATATCACTACAAAAAACTTGGAAAAAGTTAAATTTCAATGAATAATGAGCTGAATTTTTGATCACAAGTTAAATTTAAGATTATTTTAAAATTCATTTAAAAGGACTTAAACCTGAAAAATAAGCCTATAATGAAAACGATCACTAATTCCTATTTCAAAACAGCTTCTAGAACGTTATTATGCTATAGGTGTACTCATCTTCTCGAGTCGAGGCTCTGGCCTCGCAAATCCATTACCTCCAGGGGTTGAGCCATGCTTTGCTCACTATTCGTTTTTAATTTTGTACCTGTAGCTTCAATAATGCAAATCATATGATATATATATATATATATATATATATATAATATATATATATATATATATATATATATATATATATATATATATATATATATATATACATTGATTCTTCCCTTTCTACTTACCAATAGTCATTAAATAGGTACCATTCACCTTTGTCGGTGTGATCATGTACATCATGGTAAAAGGGGTTGACTCTTATGCACGCCACAAGATGATGTCTGCTTGAAGCTCTACTTTCAGCAATCTTGTAAATAACACTATGTAGTCTGTAAGATCTATTTTCCTAAAAAAACACGCGTAATTAATATCTATCTTGAAATGGTTACTTTTTAACTTTATTAATCAATTGTGGTGACAAATCAAAATATTGACTGTTTTTTTTTTTAATTAAAAAAAGACAACAAAAAAACAAGTTTTTCGACTGAAAGTAAGGAGCAGCATTAAAAATTAAAATGAATGGAAATTATTACGTATATGAGGCGGGTTGCCCTATCCTCAATTCCTTGTTCTTTATGCTAAAGTTAGATTTTTTTCCAGTCATTTAAGAATGACTCCTGAATCACAAAGGCGGTTTAATTAGATTAATAAGCTTTTTTAAAAGTTCTAAAAACACTTTAGCATAAAGAGCGAGGTATTGACGAGAAGGCGACCCCCTCATATACGTAATAATTTTTGTTTGTTTTAAGTTTTAATGTTCCTCCTTACTTTCAGTTGAAAAAACTTGTTTTGTTTATTTAATTTCTGATAGTTTTTTTTAAAATGCAGGGAAATCTGGATACCCCTCCATGGAAAATTCCATTCCCCCACGAAAATTCCTCCACGGAAAGATCCTCCCACGTAAATTCTCCCCTTCACCTGAAAAATACCCCCTAAAAAACATCTGTATACTTCCCAATAACCGATACTATCTGTAAGCAACAGAAAAAGTTCATAGCTTGCAGCCCATCCCCCGGGGACTGTGGGGGCCAAGTCATCCTCAAAGACATAGTTATTAGATTTTTCCACAATGCTGAAGAAAATGGCTATCTCAAAATTTTAATGGGGCGACTTTGGGGAAAAATGAGCGTGGGAGGGTGGTTAGTTGCCCTCAAGCATTTTTGGTCACTTAAAAAGGGCATTCGAACTTTTGATTCTCGATCAAATGAGCCCTCTCTCGATCTTCTACGATTACTGGTTTGATACGATCACCCCTGGGGAAAATGATAATAATAATAAAAAAAAAACGCATCCGTGATCTTTCTTCTGGAAAAAATGCAAAACTCCCCATTTTTGTACTCCCCTTTGTCAAAAGTCGGGCAAATTTTTTCAGGGTCGTAACTGTTGATGGGTAACATTAAATTTGATGAATTTTACATATTTTGAATAAGCATAAAAATTCGATTCTTTTGATGTATCTATTGTTACCAAGACTCTGTTTCTTAAAGTTTCGGTTACTATTGAGCCGCATCGCTCTTTACTTACTGTTCGTTACCACGAACTGTTTGATTCTAGAAAAGTGGTCAAAACGCGATGATTTCCGTCAAGAGAGAAGAGAACAGTTTTTTTACAGTCTAGAACAGCCTTTTTCAAACACGGTGTCTTTTTTTAGATTAATTTATCAGAAATTAACTATAAAATTTCGTACATAATTTTGTATGCATTCAGAATTCATTCAGAATACAGTAAAAGTAATCTTTCAGTATTGTTTCTGTTGTTCTTCTCCGCTAACGTGTATTCTGTCGACGAACAAAAACGCATGACGACCGTTTGAAAAAGCTTTTTTTGGGGGTTTGTAGCATTCTAACGTCTTTGGTCTCCATCTAAAGCAAGATGATCATTCAATTCAGCACGCGTACAGGCAAATACGTTTTAAAAGCGCTGTTTTACCATCAATAGAATTTTTCCCATCAGTAGTGAAAAATATTTGTTTTTGTTTATATACTTTTTCTATCAACTTAAAGGTGACAGTTAAGAATTATTGGAAATAGTCATTTACTAGATTAATACAAAATGAATTTGGTATTAGATCTTAGCATCGCATACTAACGCATGCGGTGTTTTCTTTATCTTTTGGTTCTTTTTTTTTATTGCAGTTATGGTATAGTCTCATTCTTTACGTATAGTCCAAATCCAAAAATTTCTTCAAGAATTATTGAAAAGAGAACAAAATAGTCACGAAACTGTTTAGTAGCACGGAAATAAAGTATACTTTTTTTTAATTATAGCCTCGATCTATCTAGATCCTCGATCTGCTTATTCATAGTTTCAGTTACTTCTTTACAATGACAGATAATGGACTGTCCTCCCCGGCACAAAATGACCTTGGAATGACTTACCAACGACCCTTTTGATCTATTGGCAGTTGCTTTATCGGCGATCTTCAGACAGTCTCTGACCTATCTCAGACCATGCCTCTATACCGCTCTCCCTATGGCTCCAGGTCTTATTTGAACCTTCGCCAGGTTCCGATTTGGTCCCGCCATTTTTGTTTCCGGGAAAGTGCTGGTTCGTAAACAAGGACGTTTCGTCACATTGTGCCTGCACGGTGACGCAAACTGTGCCCAGTGAGCTTCAGGTGAAGCATTTTAATAGTGAATGGAAGTTCTTCTTATTGGCCACAGCAACTCCTTACTTCGCTATTAAAATTATGTTCAATTTCTTGATCCAGAGAATATAACGAACACAATGATGGTTGTTCAAGCACGTCCAATGCTTTTACTCTTTTATGCCTTTATCAACCCTGTGTTACGAGTATGTAGTAGTACAGCTCGAAACGTTGAAATATAGATTCAGACTGTTGTTTTATTTAAGATCTTTCGCCCTGTCCATAGTGCTTTATCCAGAGAAGCAATGACTCTCCCAGCCTTTGCTATATATGCAACGATTTCTCTTCCCAGTCCACCATCTGACGTTAAAATGGAGCATAGATACTTTAATTTCTTGATGGTATCTAATTGATCAGCACCTATTTCAATCTGACTTGGATCAGATTGGCAAAGAGTCCTTACATTAGTCTTGGAGCCACTGATAGCGAGTCCTATGCACTCAGACCATGGAGACATCATCAACCATGTTTGATAGACCATAGGACGTTAAGCCTGGTAGAATAGTGTCTTCTGTGACATCCAGATGTCTCAGGGATTATAGGTAATCCAGCTATATGTTCTGGGATGGTTGTGCTTTGATTGTCTCAGCACGTCATTTACGATCCAGTCTGTCGCATAGTTGAATAGCCCAGAAGATAGGAAACATCCTTGCTTTACTTCAAAATCCACTGAAAATCTAGAAGTGTTGTTGCCGGCTACCTGAACCCGAGTGCTTGTATCCTTGTACATGCTTTGGGGTATCTCAATGAGTTCTTATGTTGCACTGTGTTCAGCCATAAATAAATATCCGAAGATCCTCTCTAACGAGATTCAAAGGCAGTTATAAATCAATGAAGGCAATGAGAAGGGGTAGATGAAATCTGCTGTACTGCTAAGTGCTACTATACAGAATGAGGCGAATTGTTAATATATATATTCCATGAAGCATCTGCCTGACCTGAGGCCTACCTGTCCAGGACGTGTTAAGTGCGTCTAATCATTATGGGAATCGATTTGAAAGAGTGACATAAAAGACTTTAAAGACTAGATAAATTGGGGCAATACTCCAATAGCTCGTAAACGGCCTTGTCACCTTGTATATACAGCGGAGCATAGCTTGATATTATTGAGTTTTTTTGGAAAAGTCATCCATAACTGTCAGTTAGACGGGATGGTGGAGTTGGTGAGGTCTTGTACATTGCAGAAGGGACGCCATCCTGTTCTAGAATCCTACCCTTCTTCATGCACTTATGCACTTTTAGCACCTTTGTCATTCTTGGCGAGTTAAGGTTACAGCATACGAACCTCTAACTCAATTTATGAAAGGAGGTAGATGACAAAGGTGCCTGGGACTATTAAGCAGCTTTGAAAAGTGCTGTCACCAGCGTTCCATATGTCGTTCCAGCGTTCCTCTGTCATTCTTGGCGAGTTAAGGTTACAGCATACGAACCTCTAACTCAATTTATGAAAGGAGGTAGATGACAAAGGTGCCTGGCACTATTAAGCAGCTTTGAAAAGTGCTGTCACCAGCGTTCCATATGTCGTTTTTCTAATCGGATGAGTTCTCTAGGTTTGTCTTTCAGTGGGCCAGACACTACTCCCTTCTCCTTTTGCTTCTTTGAGGAGCTTAAACATATTCCTGTTCTCGTGGCATTCAAACGATTGCTCCAGTTCTTTTCCTAGGTTTGGCCAGTATTGGTCCCCGTCCCATTTTACTGACTGCCCAACTGCTCAGCGTGCTACTATTATAAATTTCATTGCACTATCCACGAGGAGCGTTTGTTCTGGACTTGCTGTGGGTTGTAGATTCAGGTTTGTTGCTTTTATTTTGTATAGAAAAGCAGCTCTTCGGCTACATCCTGTGACGAAGTTTTTATCTGTGCCCATACTTTGTCAAGGTCTAGAAATCGGTTCGAGGCTTCCAATTAGTTCTTCAGCATTCACAAAGTATTAAAAGAAAAAATTTTTTTTTTTTTTAAAAGAAAAATTCTTTTAAAGTATTAAAAGAAAATATTCGTCGCTTATAAAATGCATAATTAATACTGACATCTAGGTGTCCAAACGACAAAGCTCTTAAACTAAAGGTACTTTTTACACCAACATTTATATTTACAAAAATTGCAGTAAAATTTTATTACTTTATAAAATCACGCAAAAAAGTCAAAAAAAAGAAATTAGCAATTATTAATGTGCAAGACTTTTACAGCCATGATTTGTCATAACCTGGAAAAAGTTGGAATTCATTTCTTTCCTTTTCGCGCTTGTTAAACTTTGCTTAGTTAAACATTCTTGGCACTCCAACATTTTCCAGTTTTTGGAACAACTCTTAACTTATAAGTTAATGCTTCAGTCATCAATTAGGCCTTTCAATGAAGTATTTAGAAAAAAAAACTAGAAAAAGATGGGGTATATTTCTTCTTTTTTTTAGCTTTAGGAGAAATCTAGGTCTTCCAACATTTCCAATTTATACCTAAATACCTTATTGATAATTTCGTGTATTTGGTTTTTAATGACAATATTAAAAAACAAAATAATGTTTTTTTTATTAAAATATATGTTGTAAGATTACGTCAAAACTTTAGACCTATCGAAATCCCCATAATCAGTTTTAACACAACCCAAGGGAAGAAATTCACCTGATGGCTTATCAAAATTCTGCATATTTTCTCCAGTTTTGCTAAATATATCTTTATTTTGTCCTGTTTCATGCTGCTATTTAATGATAAAATCAATTCTGAAAGTTCCATTTTCTTTAATTGCACACATTGTTTTTTGAAATTCAATTAATCTATAAATTAGCAAAATTCTAACATTTATCTCTAGCTAACCAAAGACAACACACCGTGTGTTGTAGTAGCCAAAACCATCATCTTGAATCTTAACCCATTTTCGTAAAACTAAATAGAATATTCTTCAATTCAGCACATCACGGTATGTCATAGCCCCAATAAACCAGTTGAATAGTTGTCAGACTGTTTGACATGGACCAATTCTTTTTTATATAAAAAATACATTGCTTGACATAGTGAGAAAAATCAATTTTCGACCAGATGACAACAAAAGGCTCAAGAATTACCCCTAATTTCATTAACAAGTTACAATCAAATTACATTAACAAGTTAAAAAGCTAAAATTCCACCATTTATTATATATAAGCCATCCGGTGAAACTTATAAATAAGCTAAAAAGCAATCGAAATGAACGTGATTCTAGAAAGAAATCCGCGTTCGAATTCTGGCATAAAATACGACCATATGGAACACGCACAGCCGTTTTCAGGTTAAAAAGCTTTAATTCTGTCTAGCTATTCGGATAAATATTTACCTTTTCATCTTCAGTGTTAGCTTTATCTACAGTTCCATCTGGTCCAAGCTTCAGATAAAGCCTCTCAGGAATCCAATATTCTAAAATTAAGAAGCATAACCTTTTAGTAAACAAGCAGCATTTGGTTAAAAAGCCTATCGGGAATTAAGCACTTTTATTGTAATCAAGTGAGTCTGTCGTTGGCTGTATTCTATCCAAGACGGCTGGCCAAAAAATTAAGAGCCCTCCCCCATTACTGACAATGAATTGCTACACTGCTATGTGAGAAGACTGGCTTGTGATTGTTTTTGAGTATTCGCTTTTACATTTTTTTTTCAGAATTTAATTTATTACAAGACCCACTCCATTGTTAGCCGTAATACTTTAAAATATCTGGCCTTCATTTGAATTAAATAAAAAAAACAAGTTTTTTTTAACTGAACGTAAGGAACGACGTTAAAACTTAAAACGAAGAGAAATTATTCCGTATATGAAAGGGGCTGTCCCCTCCGCAACGCCTCGCTCTGTACTCTCAAGTTTTTTATTGTTTTAAAAAATAAGAGTTGTGAGAAAGTCAAACTTTAGCGTAACGAGCGAGGCGTTGCGGAGGGGAGAGCTCCTTTTATATACAGAATAATTTCTGTTCGTTATAAGTTTTAACGTCGTTCCTTACTTTCAGTTAAATAAACTTGTTTTTTTATTTAATTTTTAATGCTTTCGAATTAATGCAGGTTTTGATTTTGGCTCACCGTACACGAATAATTAAAACAAAATTTGCATATTAATTTTACTTTTATTTGGTTAAATGGCTTTCTCGAAACTTGTTTCATTTTATTTACGAACGTTTTTATTAGTAATAAATATACGTAACTTACGAATTAACTTACGTAACGAACTTCTATATTCAGACATTTTTAATACGTATATTAGGGGGCTCGACCCCTAGTCAATACCTCGCTCTTTAAGCTAAAGATCGAATTTTGTTCCAATTCTTTAAAAATGACCCCTCAATCACAAAGGCCGTATTTAGAATAAATAGCTCTTATGAAAGTACTAAAAAAATCTTTGCCTTAAAGAGCGAGGTATTGACTAGGGGGTGAACCCAATCATACAAGTAATATTTTCTGTTCGTTTTAAGTTTTGATGTTACTCCTTATTTTCAGTTGGAAAACTTTTTTTTTTATATATTTATTTTCTTATCTTTTTTTAAAATAATGCTGGGAATTCCAGCGCCCCCTTCATAGCAATGTCCCTTTCCCCATTAAAGCTTCCTTCATGGAAAGATCTTCCCAAATAACCCCCGGCCCACCCATCCCCCTACTACCAGAAAAAATCCCCCCTGAAAACGTCTGTATACTTCCTAATAACCAATACTATATGTTAACATTGGGTAAAATTCATAACTTTCAGCCCTCCCCCCGGCGACATCGGGGGATTAAGTCATCCTAAGGGACATAGTTATCATATTTTCAACGATGCTGAACAAAATGGCTATCTCAAAATTTTGATCAGGTGACTTTGGGAAAAATCATGCGTGGGAGGGGGCCTAGTTGCCCTCCATTTTTTTTGGTCACTTAAAAATGGCACTAGAACTTTTAATTTCCATTCCAATGAGTCCTCCCACGATATTCTAGGACCACTGGGTCGATACAATTGCCCCTGGGAAAAAAACAACAACAAAAAAACAAATAAACCTGCATCCGTGATCTTTCTTCTGGCAAAAAAAAAAAATATGCAAAATTCCACATTTTTGTAGATAGGAGCTTGAGATTTCTACGGTAGGGTTTTAGGATACGCTAAATCTAATGGTATGATGTTCATTGAGTTTCTTTAATTTTCAGACGGTATTTCCCCCTTTTTTCGAAAATCAGCCAAATTTTCTCAGGCGCGTAACTTTTGATGGGTAGGACTAAACTTGATGAAAGTTATATATTTGAATTCAGGATTGAAATCTGATTCTTTTGATGTATCTATTGGTATCAAAAACCCGTTTTCTGGAGTTTCGGTTACCATTGAGCCGGGTCGCTCCTTACTTACAGTTCGTTACCACGAACTGTTTGATATATTATGTATATTTGGTTATATTTAGTATAATCAGCCTTTATTTGGATGGAACACTGGAACACTATTTGGATGGACTGGACTGCCCTATTTTTATTAAGTAAACAGGCCACCAAGCATTTGCTATTAGAGAGGAATTTCATCAGACTATTAATACCCCCCTCCCCCCAGAAAAATAAGACCAAAATAATACACTAACTGCCCGATGTTACAAAACTCAGGGGAAAGTAAAATCACTTTATTGGTGTCAATTTGTCCTTTTTTTAGGATATCGCCAACTTGTTATAAGGGATAAATAAAAGTTCAAATAGGGATAAAATCCTTTTAATAGACAGTGTTTTTTATAACAGTGATAGAAATTCACAAAAATACCAGATATTTCGGTCACATATACAGTGACCGTCATCAGTAGTAAAACTAAAATAAAACAATTTAAATCAAAAGTTTATATACTAAATCAAATAACACTACATATTGTTTGAATCCCTAATTCTTTTCAAAGCAAAGGTGGAAGCTATTCTCTTTGACCTTCTTGGATTCGGATCATTAGCGTTAAATGATATAACATTTGGACAAAGGTCAACTACATTGGGTGAATTGAACTTTACTCTGTCAGATTTTAATAAATTATCATAGATAGAGTTCAGCCCTTATTCACCTGCATCCCAATTCAAAGAAATATTCTTGAATGAAATTGTTTTTATTTCAAGAGTTTCACGAAAAATTTGATTTAAACTCCGATCTCTAGAAATCAAATAGACATTCTTGAACGAAATAAAATGGTCTGGAAAATTAAAAATATGTTCTGAAAGGGCTGAAGTGAAATCTTCAGACTTAGAATCTTGCTTTAAAGCCGAAGAAATTGAATCTTTGTGTTGTAATAATCTCATTTCCAAACTCTGGTTAGTACGTCCCACATATGAACTTCCACAAGTACATGGGATCTGATAAACCCCACTTTGTTGCCCCAATGAAGTTAGATCATTCCCAGGATTTGGATAACTGCTCAAAATATTATTACTATTTGAAGCTATCCTTAGACCATTACTTTGTAAAATTCTTTTTAAGTTTTTCACTTCACCCAGGTACAGATAGTAAAGAACTAAAAACCTCCTTCTCCCAAGTTGTCTCAAAGACTTCCTTAGAAATCTCTAGAAACCTTTTTCTTCTTATTGAAAAAGTCTGGTTAATTAACCACTCTGAATACATGTTACTTATTAGTATTTTCCTTAGAAAAGACAACTCCTCCTCAAAAATTTTGGAGTGCAAATACTAAAGATTTGGTCAGTTAAATAAATAATCAAACCAATTTTTACTTGGCGAGCGTGATCGGTACTATAAGACAAAAATCTTTTGTTATTGGTCGGTTTTCTGTGAATTTTAAAATCCAGACTATTTTCCTTTTTCAAAAGAAGAACATCAAGAAAAGGAAGTTTCCTATTCTCTTCTAATTCAACAGTAAACTTTAAATCCCCTCCCAAACAATTAAGATGTTCCAAAAATCCCTTTAATTCCTCCTCCCCATAATCCCATACTGAAATAATGTCATCCATATATCGGCCCCAGAAAATATGTTTTAAAAAATATGAATCTAACACAATTGTTTCAATATTCTCCACAAAAATATTAGCTAATGAAGGGGATAAAGGGGCCCCCATAGGTAAACCATTTATTTGTTCGAAATACTCCCCTCAAAATTGAAAAAAATAAGAGAACTTATTGCACAACCTTACTAAATACATAATTACAGAAACTTCCAAATCTTTTTTGCCACTTTTCAAATCCAAATTTCTTAAGAACTTTCCTTCTAGAAGAGTTTCGGCTGCTTCTACATCAGTATTTGTGTACATTGATACAATGTCGAAGCTTGAAAGCAAAAAACTCGAAGAAATTTATACTTTTTTCAGTTTGTCAACTAAATTCGAAGAATTCTTATTATACGAAATTTATCTAGACAAGTAGTTTTCAGATTGACACTAACCACTAGCTCAAAACACTTGTTGGCGACCGTGTATTTTAAACAACTGGTCGTAAAGGTAGGTTAGGCTCATGACTCTCGGGAAGTCCATATATTTTAGGGCACAAGAAACTGCGCATTTTTGGCAGGCATTTGTAATAAAGTTGAGGTGTAATTTTTCTTTCATCCTTAAAGCACTTCAATTCTTTCTTAAACTTATTTGTAAAAGAGTCTGTTGGATTATACGATAGATTCTTGTATGTTTTTTCATCATTTAGTAAACTTCTTAATTTTGATTCGTAGTCCTCAGTATTCATCACAACTAAAGTCTTACTCTTATCTGCTTTTTTAATGGTAATTGAACCATCCTTTTTCAAGTTTTTAAGAATTCTTATGTCTTTGATGGTCGTACTAGGAAAATTCGGTTTCAATACAAAATTAGACAGGGTTTTTACGGTGGAAGCTCTTACTAAGCTAACATATTTTATTATATTTGCGTTTTTATGCAAAGATGTTTCTATTGAAGAGATAATGTCTTCCAAGGGGACTTTATCCGGTTTAAAACAAATTTCGGACCCTTTTCAAGCACTGATTGTTCTTGTATTGTTAAAGTTTTTGATGAAAAATTAGATATACTTGGCTCAAGAATTGACGAAGGTAATACCGCATTATTTGTTGATAATTTCAAAAACTTTTTTTGCAATCTTTCTCTGGAAAGGCGGAAGTCATCATTGAAGTGATTTTTTCATGTTTGTTGAATAAAACAAATTTACTACTGATGACGGTCACTGTATATGTGACCGAAATATCTGGTATTTTTGTGAATTTCTATCACTGTTATAAAAAACACTGTCTATTAAAAGGATTTTATCCCTATTTGAACTTTTATTTACCGCCATGGAAATGCAGTGCGGTCTCCAAAATTATCTATGTCATATTTATGGGGATGTTTTGACCAAAAATCTGGATAAATATATAAACACTCAGAACAAACCTGCAAATGTTATCAATCAGCATGATTTTCTTCTACGATGTAAGAAGATGAGAATGGTACCACCAACACTAAAATTCAATTTATATTTGGGCTCTTTCAAGGAAGAAAAGTTTGAACAAAGCATACATTTCAAGGCTTTAAATCACATTATTAAGGATAAAAGTCGAAAAAGAGCTTTAATAGTGAGAGATAAACTTTCCCTGGAAAATCTTATATCAAAAAAGGTTAGTGTAAGTGACTTTTGTTTTATTCAACAAACAGGAAAAAATCACTTCAATCATGACTTTCGCCTTTCCAGAGAAAGATTGCAAAAAAAGTTTTTGAAATTATCAACAAATAATGCGGTAATACCTTCGTCAATTTTAGGACCAGGTGTAGTTAATTTTTCATCAAGAACTTTAACAATACAAGAACAATCAGTGCTTGAAAGGGGTCCGAAATTTTGTTTTAAACCGGATAAAGTCCCCGTGGAAGACATTATCTCTTCAATAGAAACATCTTTGCATAAAAACGCAAATCTAATAAAAGATGTTAGCTTAGTAAGAGCTTCTACCGTAAAAACCCTGTCTAATTTTGTATTGAAACCGAAATTTCCTAGTACGACCATCAAAGACATAAGAATTCTGAAAAACTTGAAAAAGGATGGTTCAATTACCATTACAAAAGCAGATAAGAGTAAGACTTTAGTTGTGATGAATACTGAGGACTACGAATCAAAATTAAGAAGTTTACTAAAGGATGAAAAAACATACAAAAATCTATCGTATAATCCAACAGACTCGTTTACAAATAAATTTAAGAAAGAATTGAAGTGCTTTAAGGATGAAAGAAAAATTACACCTCAACTCTATTACAAATGCCTGCCACGCAGTTCCTTGTGCCCTAAATTATATGGACTTCCCAAAATTCATAAGCCTAACCTACCATTACGACCAATTGTGTTAAGTACAAGGTCACCAACAAGTGTTTTGGGCAAGTGGTTAGTGTCAATCTGTAGACCGCTTTTGTCTACACAAATTTCGTATATTAAGAAGTCTTCGAATTTGGTTGAAAAACTGAAAAAAAGTAGAAGTTTCTTCAAGTTCTTTGCTTTCTAGCTTCGACATTGTATCAGTGTACACAAATATTGATGTAGAAGCAGCCGAAACTCTTCTAGACGGAAAGCTGTTAAGAAATTTGGATTTGATTAGTGGCAAAAAAGATTTGGAAGTTTCTGTAATTATGTATTTAGTAAGGTTGTGCAATAAGTTCTCTTATTTTTTTCAATTTAGAGGGAGTATTTCGAACAAATAAATGGTTTACCTATGGGGGCCCCTTTATCCCCTTTATTAGCTAATATTTTTGTGGAGAATATTGAAACAATTGTGTTAGATTCATATTTTTTAAAACATATTTTCTGGGGCCGGTATATGGATGACATTATTTAAGTATGGGATTATGGGGAGGAGGAATTAAAGGGATTTTTGGAACATCTTAATTGTTTGGGAGGGGATTTAAAGTTTACCGTTGAATTGGAAGAGAACTGGAAACTTCCTTTCCTTGATGTTCTTCTTTTGAAAAATCAAAATAGTCTGGATTTTAAAATTTACAGAAAACCGACAAATAACAATAGATTTTTGTCTTATAGTTCCGGCCACGCTCGCCGAGTAAAAATTGGTTCGATCATTTCTTTAACTGATCGGATCCTTAGTATTTGCTCTCCAAAATTTGTTGAGGAGGAGTTGTCTTTTCTAAGGAAATTACTAATAAGTAGCATGTATCCAGAATGGTTAATTAACCAGACTTTTTCAAAAAGAAGAAAAAAGTTTCTAGAGATTTCTAAGGAAGTCTTTGAGACAACTTGGGAGAAGGAGGTTTTTAGTTCCTGACCATAGGGACCAAGGTGAAGTGAAAAACTTAAAAGAGTTTCACAAAATAATGGTCAAAGCGTAGATTCAAATAGTAATAATACTTTGAGCAGTTTTCTAAATTATGGGAAGGATCTAACTTCGTTGGGGCAGCAAAGTGGGATTTATCAGATCCCATGTACTTGTGGAAGCTCATATGTGGGACGTACTAACCAGAGTTTGGAAATGAGATTATTACAACACAAAGATTCAATTTCTTCGGCTTTAAAGCAAGATTCTAAGTCTGAAGATTTCACTTCAGCCCTTTCGGAACATATTTTTGACTTTCCAGACCAGTTTATTTCGTTCAAGAATGTCTCTTTGATTTCTAGGGATCGGTGTTTACAGTAAATTTTTCGTGAAACTTTTGAAATAAAGAAAATCTCATTCCAGAATATGTCTTTGAATTGGGATACAGGTGAATCAGGGGTGAACTCTATCTATGATAATTTATTAAAATCTGACAGAGTAAAGTTCAATTCACCCAATGTAGTTGACCTTTGTCCAAATGTTATATCATTGAACGCTGATGAACCGAATCCAAGAAGGTCAAAGAGAATAGCTTCCGCCTTTGCTTTGAAAAGAATTAGAGATTCAAACAATATGTAGTGTTATTTGATTTAGTATATAAACTTTTGTTTTAAATTGTTTTATTTTAGTTTTACTGCTGATGACGGTCACTGTATATGTGACCGAAATATCTGGTATTTTTGTGAATTTCTATCACTGTTATAAAAAACACTGTCTATTAAAAGGATTTTATCCCTATTTGAACTTTTATTTATCGTCATGGAAAGGCAGTGTGGTCTCCGAAATTATATTGTTATAAGGGAAAAGGATATTGCTATTTAATTTAAATAGTAGAATTCATCTGTAATAAGTTTTTCTTTTTTCGCTTATTTTTTTCATATTTTTGCAATTTTTTGCTAAATAAATTTAGAGGACAATTTTTAATGTGAAATTATGTTCAGATTGTTTTTTTGTTATTTATTGACACTGAGGTGTGATTTCGGTCAATATAAGGTGCTGATAGTCATTTTTAAATGAAATAAAACCTTATCTTATCAACACAAACTTGGCTCACTAATAGAACTGATGAGGGCATGTGACCTAGATTGAAAAACAGGATAAACAGAGCCCTGGATATCTTTTCCCAGCTCCGCCGCCATTTACGGAACCAAGAGTAGACTAGCATGAAGACAAAAATTTGATTGTATAAAGCAAATATAACATCTGTTCTCTTCTACATAGTTAAGGCTCGGCCATTGAAGGCGTCTCACCTCCATGATATGGAGGTTTTGATCACCGCTAGACAGCGATGATCAAGGGTAGACACGTGTCGGGTAGACACGAAACACACCCTGTGAACGCGATAATTTGACAGAACCTCAAATAGTGATGTGTGTCACTGTTGCTGTACCTTTGAGCCTACCACCACGACTGTCAAACAGAGAATACTGCGTTGGCTCAGCCGTGCCCTGATAACATCCAATGACCGTATCATCAAGTAAGTGCTTTTAGCAGCTCCTTTGCTAGACCTGCGTAGGCGGTTAACTGAAAAATTTGTGGACAACTGTCAGAAATGACTTTGATCCCATTGTCAGACTTTGAAAATTTAGAAGAAGATGGGAGAAATGCAGGCTCCGATCTGCTGAAAAATTAGCACAAGATTGGGACAGTTGGGAGTCAACCATACGGAGCCTTCTGGATACCGGGTGAGGCATTCGCATCTGGTCCCGCAACAAGTACAAGTAAGTAAGTAAATTAGAGGAATGCTGATGGATATTGGCTAAAATTTAAGCATTTACGTTTTCGACTGAAAGTAAATAAATTTTTTTGTTTAGCAAAACTGTATACAATGAAAATAATCCGACTATATTTTGAAGCCAAAAAACAAAGTTCTATAAAGGTTAATCATTATTATTTTTTTTCTGGAATGCAAAATTATCAGATCTGTCAACCAATCTTATCAATAAACTTTTTTTCCACATAGAAGAAAAAAAAGAAGAAAATGCATAAACGCACCATTGTTTGTCACTAAGTGCCACCAACTAAGGGTATTTAGTGACCTATTTGTGACCGGTGACCTTATTTGATGACCTTATTTTAGTGACCTTGATATGACCGATTTTATCACAATTTTGAATAGAGCCACTATCCCATTTAAAAGAATACAAAAAAAGCACAAGGTCAGAAACATGTAGGCTACGCTAAACATTAAGTGATTCAACAAACATAAAAATCGTAATTTCTTCAGTTTTGGTTTTGTACGTTTCACCTGTTTATAAGGTTTTCATCGGTTCTATTAATATCAATTAAATCATACAACAAGTAAACTTGCGACAAAATAAAAATTATTTTGTCATTTATTAAATTATTTCAATTATTGTCATTTATTTATTATTTTGTCAATTATTATCCTTTATTTTTTACTACTTAATTATCCTTTGAACCTTGCGAAGTAGCTTTGGTTTTAAAAGATTTTTGTATGTACCTAACAAAACGCTTACTTTGAAATTCACGAGTGTCATGATGCAAAAATTTGCACATTGTATTCTTACAGTTGATTCCATCCCAGCAGATCTTCTGTGTTTTCAGCTGTTTGTTTTCACTCGTCGGTACGTCTGACTCAAGTACAGGACGCAGTAGAACTAAAGTCTGCATTCAAAAATAATAATTAACTTCAGAAAACGAATAATATTATTTTAAGTTAAATAAAACCAAACTATAAATATTTGAATGAGAATAGGATAGATAACTTTCAATAGTTAATATAATAATAATTAATCTAGGCATAATATTTCAGGGTATGTGTCTTCAATCTTGTCTCTGAAATTCCTTGGTCAGGCACATATTAATTTTACGAGTTTTCTGTCATTTTATTTCCTTTTTTGTTTCTCTTAATGAACACATAAAGTAAATGAATGAATAAAATACTTTATTACCCATAACACACAAAGTGAAACTGATGAAATATAAGAAAAAGAGATAAAAGAGAAGAAAATAATTACTTTACACAAAAAACACATCACACCTACTACAGACAATTCAAAAAAGAATACCCATCCAGGGGTGGTCCATATTTTTACTACACAGATTAGAAGTAAGGTCGTCGGTACTAAGAATATGGTCGGTAATCAAATATTTTTAATAAGGAAATGAGTTGGAGACCAACTGTGGAACTAAAGAAGGGATTAGAAGGCTAGATGTTCTAAAATGTCTTTTACCCTTTAAAAAGGGCACTAGAACTTCGAGTTTCCGACTG